>NW_017672605.1:67515-69364 GCF_001879085.1 Nicotiana attenuata
TGCTAGTTTGGGAATAATTATTGAATTTTGGAGTATTAAAATAGACAATAAATTGGTTTTAAAATCTTAAAAAATAAAGGAAAAATACCAAAACTTTGGGGCATGCTTATATATGCCTGTACATGCTATTTTGAAAGTATTTTGCATATATAAAAAATATAGGGAAAAATTGGGTTTCAACAGCTGCCCATCTTTACCCGGGAAGGATGAAAGAGTTGTCGGGTAAAGATATGATGACCAATTTTGACCGCGAGAAACGACTTGCAAAGGTTNCTCAAGATCCACTAGTGTGGTTCCCGGCCATGCTATGTTGTGACTTTAATGCAAATAGATACACAAAGGATTTTACACATAAGGGTTGCAAATAAATACGTGACAAGTATGTGGGATCAAGGTCTAGATGATCTACAATTTGTTTAAAAGGGGACTAAACGCAGAAAATGAATCAATACATTGAATAAACAAAGAAGAAAAATTAGGAAGAAAAGGCATAATGCAGTAAAATTAAGGAGGAGTTTTGAGTAGTTGAAAAGACAGGATTTTATTGATATTAAACAAAGTTATATAAGAAAAGGGGTCCTAGGTTTATAAATCACATGGATCATCCACACAACACCGGTAGTCAATTGTACGCGTAGTGTTATCGTGTGATCATCATCTCCATGTCTACCCTTCCCACCCCGTTAAGGTATTAAGCGCGAAATAGTCTCGTTTACTTATTGCATGCTATTACCCGTCCCACTTATCAGTCCTGGAGGCTTTTAGGACTACTAATCCTAAAGGGAAGAAGCTTGGCTTTTCAGAGGTTTAAAAAGGTTAAAATACTAAGGCGTCAAGCAAAACACATGAAAGCAGTTATGGGAGCACAAAACAATTAAGGCTCAGATAAACCTCCTTTAATCACAGAAAATCATGTAGTTTAGCATGTCTTACATGTATTGATTAGGTCGAAATTATGCTTACGTTAGGCAGGCTGGTTCATTACATATTTTCAGGCAAGAAGTTCGCATTAGGCTCGCCTGGCTGCAACTTATCGAAGACCAGTGCAATTAATTAACTACATACTTGTTTCCCTACGTGATGGCCTATAGGCATGGCATCTACTGGTTTCAGGAATAAAGAAACAAACTGATTAAGAAAGTTGCCAGTTTTAACAGAATGGTGCGAGTTCTGTAATCAGTGCTAATCTTAAAACGAGTGATTCAGATTTGATTGATAATTCCTATAGGCATGCTTTCTAGCGTCGTTAATTTAAACACTTTTTATAGGCGTAGCGAAAGCGCAGAAATACTATAAGCATGGTATCTGAATACTGTTAGTTTTTAATCCTATAAATAGGTTTGCCTAGTGAACAATGCATGCGTAGAGTCTGGATTTCTGGTTACTTATAGGCGTGGTATCCATATGGAGATCTATATGGATGCATAAACCTATAGACGTGATATCTATATAGATGCATAAACCTATAGACATGGTATCTACGTGGATGCATAAACCTATAGACATGGTATCTACGTGTGATATGCAAATGTGCAAAGCTGTAGGCAAGATACAAGAGTACAGAAGTGTGGTAATTCCCTATGAGCATGATATCTACCCCTTTGCATGCATGGTTACCCTTCCCTTTTCACTAATTACCCCAGAGGTTATTACAAAATTTTATTACAGACCAAGATGAATCAAAAACTGGAAATAAAATTACAATCAGAACTCTTAAGCTGCATCCAAGGAGCCTAATTCAAACCCAAGGTCTAACAATATGATATGAGCCAACTGCCAGGATCAGGTTCCAAAGCCTTTCTCTTATCCGGGATGTGTCAAAGTTCCAAGGAATTTCAAGAACTCCAGG
>NW_017672605.1:70631-76553 GCF_001879085.1 Nicotiana attenuata
TCGAAACTCAGTCGAACATAGAGGAAGCAACTTCAGGAACTCAAATAGGTCCAAAGAGACTAGGGTTTTGAAATCAACACGTTCAGAGATAAGAAACAAACAAATCACATAACAAATAACCTCAAAACTCGAATGAACCCCCAAATTCTAGGGTTTTTTACCATTTATCGAGTCTAGAGACGAAGACAAGTAAGTCAAGGCCAAAAATATTAACGGAATAAGAGCAGAAATCATAAAGGAACACGTATTTCCCAGTAGAAGAAACTCATGAATAACATAATAAAGAACAATCATGCAAAAAATACAGTAGAAGAACTCGTAAGAACAAGGTAGAAGAAACACAGTAGAAGAAACACATAAGGATCATAGAAGAGACATAGCAGAAGAAACATATAAGAATCACAGTAGAGCATGTTAAAAGATCAAAGAAACCCTAAATCGGGGAAGATGAAAAGGTTAAAAAGCAAGTTTTGAAAGAAACTTTTGAGAAAACATTTGAGACCCCAAGATAAACACAGATCTAGGACAGATCTAGAGAAATCAGGAGAACCTCGAAAGGTTAGGGTTTCAAAAGAAACCTAGAAGTGAGAAAGGCCTGGAAAACTCGTGGATCTAAGCCGGAGAAGTTAGACTCAGGCTCGAACGTCCACGGCATGCCGGAGCAAAGCCGGAGACGACCATGGAACTCTGAATCGAAGGAGATCTGGGTAGAGATCTTCAAGGTCAGGCCTTGAATCTTCAGAAAACCGGTGTATAAGAGCACCAGGGGGTGGTGTGAGATCCCCATAGCTTTGGTGGCCATAGATTCCGGTGGATCTCTGGTCTGAAACGGCAAGAGGCGGCTAGGGTTTGAGAACCCTTGAGAGAGTTTGAGAGAGTGGAGGGTTTCAGAGGCGGCGGCTGAGGAGAAAATGAGGTAGGGTAAGGGGTCGTTTGAATTAAAAAAGGAAAGGGATGAGGGGAGCCGTTGATCTAAAAGATCAACGGCTGGGATTAAATGGGTTAAATGGGGACCGGGTTTGGGTATGATAAGAAAGGGTATGGGTCGGGTTATAATAAAATTGGGTCGTTTGATTAGGGTGTGATTGGGGGTCCAATTTGGGCTAAAATTGAAATACAAAAGGGCTGTCATTTAAATAGCCAGTTTTCCCCTTTTAATTTATAAAAATAGTAAAAAAAATAACTTGAAAATAAATTAAAGGTACTGGACCAATTAATAACATATAAATATTAATGTAAAAATACTAAAAGTGATTTTATAATTATAGAATGTTGTTAATCGTAAAATAGGCTATAATTACAATTATATGCAATTAGCTTAAAAAATACCAAATAAACGTATAAAAATATACAAAAATTACCCCAATTATATCTTAGGGTAAATATGAGAATGAAATAAATTATTCACTAGTTTGGGAATAATTATTGAATTTTGTAGTATTAAAATAGACAATAAATTGGTTTTAAAATCTTAAAAAATAAAGAAAAAATACCAAAACTTTGGGGCACGCTTATATATGCCTGTACATGCTATTTTGAAAGTATTTTGCATATATAAAAAATATAGGGAAAAATTGGGTATCAACATACCCCATAGGTGAACTTAGTTAATATGTGTTGTCATTTGTGGGGGCTACGTACGCACGAGGTGCCGAGAGTCCGTACGTAGCTACTATCATGTTTATGTACGGTTAGTTTTAGGTTTACACCATGCTTTGTGGACACCGCTATTTGATCATATTTGTTAATTGTATAAAATAGAACTAAGTTGAGGATTTTTAAGGATTTAAAAGTTTCAAGTTGAATTGTCTTTATTTTTAAACGAATCAAGAAAGGGTTATGATTTGTTGATAAATTTATATTTGACTGCGTCACATGTATGATTCGTGAGCGGGGTAATTCCTTCTACTATTCTCATGGTTCGTGCCGTTCAACCCTCGGCAGTACACAGTTTACGTTTATGTTGGATCGGGCCGAACGTCCTCGGTGGATTTTGTGTGTGACGATAGAATTGGAAGTCCCTTTTATAATTGGTATAAATTCATTGTTTGTGTGATCATATGTTTTAAATGGAGGAAGAGATTTAGGTTCTTAAATATGGTGAAGACTTGTTCAGTTATTTCTTGTTTTCGGTCTTATTGTTATGTATCATGCTTAATTCGAATTTAATATTATCATATTATTGGCCCTTAGTAAGTGACGAAGTCGACCCCTCATCACTACTTCTCTAGGTTAGAATAGATACTTACTAGGTACATATTATTTATGTACTCACGCTACACTTCTATACTTAATTGTACAAGATCTGAGGCAGGTGCATCTGGTTACCTGTCTGGTGCGCGGATTTGATCCCCATCTCGAGACTTCACTGTGAGCTGCCTTCAGAACCGTTCTGCAGCAGCTGGAGTCTCTCTTATGCTTTATTTTTCTGTCTATTTCCGTTCAGAGAGTAGGGTAGTATTCTTTTAAAGTTTCTACTAGATTGCCCACGTACTTGTGACACCAAGTCTTGGCACACACACTAGTAGACTTATCATCTTGGTATTGTTTACATGATTACAATTTGTACTCGTTACTTCCGTTTAAATTTTGTTACATTGGTAAATTTCTAAATTTTTTAACAAATGAAGAATTATTATCCACTTAGTAATTTATTTAAACGGAAAATCACTAGTTTGATAAGTGTTTTGGCTTGCCTAACAACGGTGTTGGGCGCCATCACGACCTACAATGGAATTGGGTCGTGACAAAAAGTTCTTTGAAAAATCGCCTCTAGGGTTTCAAGGTTTAAAAATTTGAAGAATGGACCAAAAATCCCGCCTAAGTCCCATTTAGATCAGTTGGAGATGTCGCATTTGCGACCTGGGATTCACAAATGCGAACCCCGCAAATGCAAAGAATCCATCGTAATTGCGAAGACCTTCACATTTTCTTCTTTCTTCGCAAATGCGAATAATAGTTCGCATGACCTTCCGCAATTGCGATCATTTGATCGCAATTGCGACCACTTTGTGCCCCAGCTCCACTTCGCAAATGCAAAGTTTTATCCGCAAATGAGAACACTAGTTCCCCGCAAATACAACCTCCTGATCGCAAATGCGAACTAAGGCTGGTCCAGGTACTCTTCGCAAATGAGAGCCTGTCAGCATGGGGAATGTTCCCAAATGCGAACATTGGTCTCGCAAATGCGAGATCAGATACCAGTTACAGAAATTGCAGAACCAGCTGAGTTCTAAGTCCAAATTTCACTCCGTAGCCTATCCGAAACTCACCAGAGCTCTCGGGTCTCTAAACCAAAAGTGCACACAAGTCTAAAATCACCATACGAACTTGCTCGCATGATCAAATTGCTGAAATAACACCTCAAACTATGAATTGAACACCAAATCATATGAAATTTTAAATAAAACTTTGGAACTTCTATTTTCACAATCGGATGTTCGAATCACGTCAAACCAACTTCATTTCTCACCAAATTCGACAGACAAGTCATAAATACAGTATTGGATCTATACTGGATTCGGGAACCAAAATACAGACCCGATATCCAAAAAGTCAAACATTGGTCAAGCATTTCAAAATCATTAAGCCTTTAACTTTCAAACTTCGATAAAGTCAATAACTCGGGCTAGGGACTTCCAAATTCGATTCTGAGAGTACGCCCAAGTCCCAAATCACGATACGGACCCACCGAGACCGTCAAAATACGAATCCGGGTCCGTTTTCTCAAAACGTTGACCGAAGTCAACTCAAATGGATTTCCAAACAAAATTTCATATTTTTATCAGTTTTTAACATAAAAGCTTAACCGAAACACGCTCGGACTGCGCCACGTAAATCAAAGAGAGATAAAATGAGGTGTTTAAAGCTTCAAAGCGTAGAATTAAGTTCTAAAACATAACATGACCTTTCGGATCATCACAGAGAAGTTCAAAATATCAATATTTTTTTATAGTCAAATGAAGATTATCGAATGAATTTCAAACCTGTTTACTTTACACTTATCGAGATTGAGAGTCAAAGAATTACCGAAAACTTCGAAACGAGGTGTCTTGCGGGATTAAGCCTACATAGGGACAAAATGAGTTTGGAGGAGCAAGAATCAAGGAGACTTGATCATTTGATTGAAATACATAAATTAAAAGTGAGATTTGATTTTTATAGTTCGTGGCAAATGTCATTTACTTATATGACTATTGGACTTTGTAAGATCATTTTCTTCTATTTAAATGGTAAGTGAATATAAAAGATCATTTCCTAAAAATATAAGGACTCTCCTTAATATACTTTTTTTTTTTTTTTGGGTAATTCTCCTTAATATACTAACAATGGAAGTGTACAAATAAATGAACCGTGGACCTATTTGTTTTACAAATTCAACCTAACTTAAAGTGGTCATTTCGTTGTTAATTTAAGATAGGATCAGCTACCACTCTTTCAAAAATGGGATAAACATATGATACACGTTATAACATGAATGGCGTGTTAACTTTACAACAAATGATATGAACTAACGTGACATCATTTGTAAAATCTTTATAACAAATTTGATTGTCTTTTTGTTACGCAGCATGATCTGCAATTTGTCTTGTAGTTAATTACGTGAAATCCACTACTTCTATCTATTCATCAGTTGCAAATATTTCTGCTGAAAACATCAAATGGAATTTATACCTATTTATTTATTCAAAAATTTGTATGATAAAGGGCTAAAAGTATGTACTATGTATTACCAAATAAAAAAGGAAAAAGCACTTGTATCTTGTACTTGTAAAGCTTTTACTACCTAGCTTTAGTACTACGCGCTGCTCAGTGGAAAACTAAATCCATAATTCTAAGTATAATTAGTTTAATATTAAAATAATCCATTAAATTAAAATTCTGAGTTCGTCAATCTATTTTTATCTTTAGTAGGTTAGTGAATCCGGAGAGGAGGAAATAAAAAATGAGAAGGGTCTTTGGTATAACTTGAATTCTGCAATTACAATCACCAAAATTGTATTCCCTATAAATATTTTTGGTATTAATGTAAAGATTAAAATATTCTTTTTGATTCTTTATTTTCCTTGAGAAAAATAATGAAGATAAAGTAACATAGATGTCAGCAAGATCTGTATGTGCAAAGTTGGTGTCTTTACAGCTGACTCTATTGTCTCAATCAACTTTGGGATTAGGTTAAAATAATATTTTAATGCAACGTAACGTTAGAAGATTAATATAATCATGTAATTCAACGTTAAAATTAATTATTTCTTTAGGGTGATTCAAAAATTGATCGTAACACAGTATATTAAGACTCGTGATCCAGGCAATCCAATCTTCCGTGTGTAAGGCGGAAGCCTCCAAAAATGATTTTTAAAAAATGGGTGATCAAAAGATCGAATTACTATGCCTATCTTGGTGGTCGTTACTTTTGATGGTCTTTCTTTTTGTCCTCTTCTTGTTCTGTTGATCATTTAGATGCGTCTTTTTAACAAGACGGAATATTTTGGAAAATTTGTTATATAATCTTTTTTATGTTTTTCAAAATTACATTCAATGAGATGATTTATAACTATATTAATGTTTATAACTTATTTTAGACTTTATATATTTCAAAAATCTTTCTTGGTTTTTCAAACTTCATGTCAATCAAACAACATTACATAATTTGAGACAGGAGTAAATATTTAGTACAATGTAGTGGCATTTATATATTTTTATTCCGAATATATAATGTAATTATTGAGAAATTTTGAATATAATGGACAGTACAAACAACAATAATTTTCACATTAAAAAAATACTCAGCCTACTAGCATGGGCAGGAGGAATCATCAAATCCCCTGATGAAGACACAGAAAAAATTGCCAAATCCAGGATCTGACAATTTAGAAATCAAAATCTTCCTTTTGGTAGCCAGAAAACTACGAAAAAAAAAAA
>NW_017672605.1:76573-170700 GCF_001879085.1 Nicotiana attenuata
AAAAAAAAAAAAAAAAAAAAAAAGAGATACGTGTGTGTCATAGAAATGGACAAGGTGTTACAGATTTTTAATTGCGTGTTTTCAGTAGTTGTTAAACCAAAAGCTCAAATGATTGAAATTTTTTTTATAATGTTACTAAAAAAATAATTTGGAAAACAGCAAATAATGAATTTCTTTTGGAAACATAAATTTTTTTTTTAAGGGAAAAGATCACTTTTGGCATGCGGCCGAAACTATTATTATTCAATGGCTGAGATCGGCTATTATTTTTAGAGCGACTATTCCGTGTCATTTTCTCATTTTTAAGGGACCATCTTCTGAGTAGCTCATATGGTTCTGCCTGGCTCTTGTTCAATCAATATAGTGGACATGTAATTAAGACATATTAATATAAAACTTAGAAATTTAATGTAACAAAATATTAATGCTATTTTTGTCAAGTTTGATCGAATTTAAGAGATCTTAATAAACTTGATTATATTGGTTATACAAAGAAATCTAACTAAGAAATAACCCTATAAAGCAAATGTCACAGAAAATGAAAAAAAGAGGTACAAGAAAATATTCCAAGTGTTTACTTCTTTTTTACTCAAATTATCATACATATGGAGGAATTTTTAACTCATCCAACCCGAGAGGATCAATTGCATTCTCACTTATCTAAATTAAACTCGAATTTTCCATTTAACCATTGAAAGTAAAATCTTAACCAATTAAGAGAATACCAATGAAAAAGACTATACATCCAATGATTGTCTTGTGTTTTCATGGTCAGTGCAAGGCCAGAAATTGGAACACATTAATTCTGCTTGTTCTCGTGCTTTGCTTTAGGGCTTATCCCTCGGTGTGGTCAGTACTTCATACTCTGGGACGCCGAAACTTACACTTGTTCAATAATTATGATGGTTCACCAGGGCCTCGTTCCTCTTCCCTTTTCTGCTCACTCATAGGGGTCAGGACCCCCACAAAGGGAAAGGGAGTCGACCGAACATCTCAGCCATTGGCGGGAATTTTGCCGGTATCCGATCCCCAAGCTACATACCTTATTCTTTCCCTATTAGCAAACCATTGAACTGTTCTTCTTGCAATTGGAAGCCAAATCCTGTTCCTTCTTTCTTCCTTCACATTATTTGATATACCACAATTCTCTCTATTACAATTCCTAGTATTGAACTCTTCAAATCTTGGACATATCAAAATTTCTGACATGGCTCTTTTCTCATTTTGTCTTAACACTTTTGATGTACTTTCTAAATTGGTTCTTGATTCTGAAGATGAAAATCTATTGCTTGTCATATCATTTATCATTTCAGTATTCAAAAACATCAAATCCGAAGAACTAACGTCGCTCCATCGATGTTTTAGGACAACATCAGACACAATAATCCTATGATTGAACTTATGTAGTAACACACTGTCTTGTTCCTCTGTATCAAATATATTGTTTTCTTGAATTGGCAATTCTTCTTCTTTAACACCCTTTTCAGATTTCTTGAAACTAACACTCCCAATACTGAATCTTGATGATCTATTCTTACCATTTTCCTCTCTTTGTACATAAAGTTCCAAGTTGGAATCTTCTCTTAGCTCAGATTGATTCCTTAAAAATCTAAAACTATTTGAATATGTCAACAATGTATGGTCTTCAGCACTTACTTTATGTCTACAAAGTGGACAACTTGAATGTTTTTCAAGCCATTGATCAATACAGTTAATGTGAAAAGCATGTTTGCATTTTGGTAACAATCGAAGAATTTCTACATTTTCGAATCTTGATAAACAAACAACACATTCAAGACCATCTTTCGAACCTTTGAGCAATGAGAATCGAAAGAAAGGAAGTGATTCGATTATAGTTTTATCGATACCTGAGGAACTTCTTGTTACTGGTAGAATTAGACCATCTTGAATTCGCGTAGCGTGGACAGGAGGAGGCGATCTACGACAGAATTTGGAGTAGAGGAGGAGGAGAAATGTTAAGCAAAACATGATGGAGAGAACACCAATAACAACAGCAATACTTGGTTGGAAATTGTTAGCTGCATTTTGTGAAGATGGCATTTTCTGAAGTGTTGAATGATACATGATAAGTTGGAAAATTAACAAGAATTTCAAGACTTATACAAAGGACATATATGGTTCAAGAAAATGTCCCTTTTATTTTGTATGTATAAGGCATTAAAGTTATGGAGGGGAGTATGACATGAGTTAGTTTGTAATCTTTTTAATATGGGTCCTCTCAAAGAGTATTTTTCTGGTTTGTCTGTTTTCTTGGAATCTTTTATAGGTTGTTCTTCTTGTATGTCTTAATCTCAAGAAATATTATTTTATGGGGTGGGATATGGGGGTAGAAGTAGGGTGTGGATGTAAAGTTTTCAATATGATTTAATATGTATGCACCGACACTATAAAGATTTTTGATTATTTCATTGTATTTTTACCTGTCGTAACAAGTAATCTGTTTTGCTTTTTAGTTTATTGAACTCAATTTTTATGGACGACTACCTACAATTATCTTTTCAGTAATATAACAACAATATACCTAATGAAATTCTATATAATGGGGTCTAAGGAGCGTAGTGTGTACGCAGACCTTATATGCTTGTGAAGATAAAGAAGTTGTTCTAATAGATTATCGGCTCGGGAAAACATAAGCACAACAGTAATGAAAAGAAAAACGGCAAGAAATAATAGTAAAAAATAACATATTATCTTTTTGGTAATTTGATAGAGTAAAAAATCTTCTACATTATTAATGTATAGAAGTTAAACTCAGTGATGAATATATGAACAATCTTGAACTTGAACAGATATTCTTTTGACTTGGGATGGAATATAACTATATCCAGCAAATAGATACTTTAAAAAACAGAAGTGAAATTCAATTTGATAAGTATCAGATCGGTACTATATCACGAGGTGTCAAGGCTTTAATGATGGTAATGAAAAGTCAAATGTAGGTGTATTATAGGCAGCTTAAAACTCAAAAACAGAAAAAGAAAAAAGAAAAAACACCTTTCAAAGGCAAGAAGTAGGAAGCACCTCTTAATTAAGTTGAATTACTAACCAATTTGCATTTATCTTAACAAATGTGGCTGTCACTTTTATATTAAATATCAATTCAAGAGTCAGCTAGTAATTACTCAAACTTAAATGTTTTATTGATTTTGTCAACTAACTTTGAAACTAAGAGGAGCTTGAATGCTTGATTGCAACTCTAGGCCTATTCATCTTTTTATCACATGATCAAACAATTAATTAAAAACCACTAAGGTTCAATTGAGAAAAATTAAAGCATGTCTGAAAAACTTGTTTATCCTTTAGAGTTTTCATTTTTATTTGATGCACAAGTGCTTCTATTTAACAATTTTCGGGCATAAATAACAATTTGGAATTGGACGTTTGGACATAAGAATTGTAAAAAATTTTAAAAAAAAATTGATTTTTTTTCAAGTGAAAATGGTACTTGAAAATCAGAGCTGTGTTTGGAGATGAATATAACTTTAGGTTATTTTTGAATTTTTGTGAGTGATCTGAGTGAAAATTTTGAAAAACACTTTTTGGAGTTTACAGTCGTTACTTACCTAAACCGGACGGAAATCTACTCCGCGATGCCCTTGCCGCTCGACTCAGCCTCAAATCACCCCGAATCTATCCAAAATCAGAATCATATCATCAATACATGCTAAAGGAACAAAGCGCACGCGAAAATTATCAAATTAAGTAAAAATTCCCGAAATTGGCCAAACCCGACCCCCGGGCCCACATCTCGGAATTCGATAAAAATCACAACACTAGAATCCTTATCCTCTCACGAGTCTATACATACCAAAATCATCAAAATCGGACCTCAAATGGCCCCTCAAATCCAAAATCTAAACTCTCCAATTTCAAGCCCTAATCTCCCAATTTCTTCCCTAATTTTCCCACTAATATCATGATTAAATAATGGAATAATCGCTATAAACACAAGATACAAGGCCCAAGTAGCTTACCTCAAAGAAAACACTTGTTTCCCTCTTGAAGTCACAGCTCCCAAGCTCCAACTCGTTCAAAAATGGTGAAGAAATGGCAGAAATTCGCGAAGGGAAACTTATATACTTTCTGCCCAGCACTTCCGCATCTGACGTCTCCTAGTAGCATCTGCAACGCCGCACCTGCGAAAAATCCATCGCAGGTGCGGTCCTCACTTAAAATCCCAGAACCCACTTCTGCGGTCACTTCCCGCTCCTGCGATCTCGCAGGTGCAGTCCTTTGTGCGCACCTGCGGATTTGCCTCAGCTCTCAATTCTCCGCATCTGTGGCCTCCCTCTCGCACCTGCGACCTCGCACTTGCGGTACCCTATCCGCAGGTGCGGATATGACAGAAGCAGCAAAAATCTGTTGCATTAACTAAATGCCAAACTTTCCATCAACCACCCAAATTCAACCCGAGGCCCTCGGGACCTCAACCAAACATACGAACAAGTCACATATCACCATTCAAACTTACTCCAACCTTCGGAACACTCAAAACAACATCAAAACACCAAATCACCCTCGGATTCAAGCCTAAGGATTTCCAAACTTTAGAATCCCGCAAATGATGCAAAAACCTATCAAACCTCATCCGAATGACCTGAAATTTTTCATACACGTCACAAAATGGCACAACAGACCTACTCCAATTTTCGAATCTCCATTCCGACCCGGATATCAAGATTTCCAATGCCAACCGAAAAACGCTAAATTTCCAATTTTGCCAATTCAAGCCTAAATCTACCACGGACCTCCAAATTACATTCTGAACACGCTCCTAAGTCCAAAATCACCTAACGAAGCTATCCGAACCATCAGAATTCACATTTGAGAACTTCTACACATAAGTCAACATCCGGTTGACTTTTCCAACTTAAGCTACTAAATTAGAGACTAAGTGTCTAATTTCACTCCAAGACCACTCCGAACACAGAACAAGCAACACGATATGATGAAATACATCTTAACAACACATAAAGAAGCAGAAATGGGGAAAACGGGGCTGTAACTCATGAAACGACCGGCCGGGTCGTTACAAAAAGACTTTTGATGGGTATATATACAATTTATCTTCTTCTAGCTCTTAAAGAGTTAAGAAGAAGGCAAGCCTGGTGCCGTCGTCGCTCGCTCGGCTTCGGCTTCAGATTAATCTTTTTGGACAAAATTCTTTTTAATTATTTAATTAATTAATTTAATTAATTAGCAAAAATTCAATCCGGAATAACCCATGACCCACGACCCGGTCTGGTCCGGTCCATTTTCTTTCCCGGATTATTTTAAAAATCCATTTTCTATTTTTCCCGCAATATTTCTTCCCATTTGGATTTGGATTTAGATTTGGTTAAAGATCAATTGATTGGTTAATCTTTTTGGACAAAATTCCTTCCAATTATTTAATTAATTAACAAAAATTCAATCCGGAATAACCCATGACCCGCGACCCGGTCTGGTCCATTTTCTTTCCCGGATTATTTTAAAAATTCGTTTTCTGTTTTTCCGCAATATTTCTTCTCACCTGTTCCAACAGCTAAGGCTATTACTGAAAGGTTGCAAACCTTTTCAGAAACGGTGCCAAATGGTCTATAAATATGCCTTGAATCCCAGAATCTTTACTTACTAAATTTTTTGATTATCTTCTTCTTCTTCTCCGCAATATTTTCCAGTATAATTTACGACCATTGAGTGGTTCGAAGTTCACCGGAGGTACCAATATACTGGTGAGTTAAATGGTTCTATCCTGGGAGGATATATTCCAGCACCTCGGGTACTTGAGGGGACAATTTTCTTAAGGGCACACTGTGTATTCAGTGGGCTCGATTTATTCCAAAATTATTTCAGATATTATTTTGACATACTATTTCTACTAACCTTCTGTTTCTGTTTATATTTCAGAAAGTTTACTGGTTTTAATATTTATTACAGTAATATAGTTTAATAACAATCTTAAGGAAATTATTTTTATATTATATTCGGTATTCTGTTTGTATAGATTAAAACGTGTGTGGTTTTCTACTCCTTCTGAATTTTACTATTCTAATTTGAAGATATAATAACTTCATCAGAGTATTGAAATTAAGAAAACGATTTGTAGAACATAAAAACTTCATCATTTTTGTGAAACAGAATATATAAACTTCGGTTTTTATTTATCATACGTACTGTTTATTGTTAATACAATATTGTTTACTGTGCTGGTTTTGCCATTAGTTGAACTCTTTTGTTGTTGATAGTGAGAAATGGTAATTGATAACGAAATCCTTCTTCGACAGTTGCGGCAACGACGATAGCCTCATCAAGCCGGACTGCTGTTCCACCGACCAAGAAACCGGGGAAATTTTCTAGAGCCAACTTCAAAGGATGGCAGCAAAGGGTGTTCTTCTGGATTACCACACTTGGTATGCAGAAATTCACTAGTGAAGAACCTCTAGTGCCTGCTGCGGACGTGCCGGATAACGAAAAATTCATGATTGTTGAGATGTGGAAACAGGCAGATTTTCTTTGCAAAGGCTATATCTTAAGAGCTTTAGAGGATGACTTGTACAATGTGTACAACGCGATGAATCCTTCGAAAGAATTATGGAACGCACTTGAGAAGAAGTACAAGACTGAAGATGTATGTTTGAAGAAGTTCGTGGTTGTCAAGTTTCTAGACTATAAAATGATAGATAGCAAAACTGTTGGAACCTAATTTTAGGAGCTTCAACTTATTTTTCACGACCTTATTGCTGAAGGTGTGGTTGTGAATGAAGCATTTCAAGTGGCTGCAATGATTGAAAATTACCTCCTTCGTGAAGAGATTTCAAGAAATATCTTAAGCACAAGCGTAAAGAAATAAAGTTGAAAGATCTTGTGATTCGTCTCAAGATTGAGGAAGACAACAAAACAGCCGAGAAGAAGTCTCGTGGAAATTCAACGATCATGGGAGCTAATATCGTTGAGGAGACTGCTCCAAAAAGTAAGAAGAGGGAAGAGGTCTTCTGGACAGACTAAGAAGCAGAACGAAAAGAAATTCAAGGGCAACTACTACAATTGTAAAAAAGTTGGTCACAAAGCCCCTGATTGTCGTCTCCCGAAAAAGGATAAGAAGAAAGGACATGCCAACATAGTGGATAGGAATGATGACATTGATGATCTGTGTGCAATCCTTTCGGAATGCAACCAAGTTGGAAATCCAAAGGAGTGGTGGACTGACTCTGGAGCCACTCGACATGTTTGTGCTGTCAAAGAAACATTTGCGACTTACTCTACTGCTGGTCCCGAAGAAGAGCTTTCCATGGGAAATAATGCAATATCCAAGATTGAAGGTTATGGGAAGATATTCCTGAAGATGACTTCCGAAAAGGTGTTAACGCTCAACAACATTCTTCATGTTCCTACGATTAGGAAGAATTTAGTTTCTACTTCTTTACTTGTGAAGAATGGATTCAAATGTGTATTTGTTTTTGATAAAGTTGTTGTAAGCAAGAATGAAATGTATGTTGGAAAAGGCTACCTAACAAAGGGACTTTTCAAACTCAATGTAATGGTTGTTGACAGTATGAATAAAATTTGAGCTTGTTCTTATTTATTGGAGTCAAATGATTTATGGCATATTCTTTTAGGACATGTCAATTACAAAACCTTGCGGAAGTTAATTAATATAGAAGTATTGCCTAAATTCGAGTGTAGTAAATCAAAATATCAAATATGTGTCGAATCTAAGTTTGTAAAGCATCCTTATAAGTCTGTTGAAAGGAATTCAAGTCCTTTACACTTAATTCATACTGACATTTGTGATATGAAGTCAACACCGTCTCGAGGTGGAAAAAAGTATTTTATTATTTTTATTGACGATTGCACTCGATATTGTTATGTTTATTTGCTTAATTGTCATGACCCTAAACCGACCCGGTCATGATGGCGCCTATCGTGAAACTAGGCCAGCCGACACAATTCCCAATCGAATCATTATTCCATAGAAGTCATTTTTAAGCCATTAATTAACAAGATATCTCACAGTATAAGTTTAAATAAGCAGTGCGGAAATACGACACATGCCTGACATCAGGGTGTCACCAGTCATGAGCAACTACAAACCCGTCTAAGAACAAGAAAGGCTAACATAGTCCGAAAATAAAATACTAAGACAATCTAAGTAAGGTAAGAAGGAGAAGTGCAGGGCTGCGAACGCCAAGCAGCTACCTAGCCAACTCCGGAGACCTGCTGGAAGACTGATCAGCACTCACTATCGCGTCCTGAGACTCCTAGATCTGCACACAAGGTGCAGGGAGTAATGTGAGTATGCCAACTCAGTAAGTAATAAAAGTAAAAGCAGCTGAGTAGTAAGAAAACAGATAATCTCACGTCATAGCACTACAACAAATACCATACATTTCCAAAACAGTCCGGAAATCAACTATCTCGTAAAAACGACTCAGTTTCAGTAAAACCCTTTTTTCTTTTAAAACATCTTTCAATAGTTTCAACAAGTGAATAAAACAATGAGTAAAATGATAGAAACGTAAACAGCCCCTCGGGCAAAAACATGTACCATAAACCGCCCCTCGATCATAATATCAACAGAACCAGCCCCTCGGGCTACCTCACAATCGCTCGTAATTAGCCCCTCGGGCAACAACATGAAACAATAACAGCCCCTCGGGCAATATCACATCACTCACACTGGGTACCCGCACTCACTGGGGGTGTACAGACTGCGGAGGGGCTCCTACAGCCCAAGCGCTATCACAAGCCATCTCGCGGCATAATAAATTAGGCCCTCGGCCTCTCATATATCACAAATCAGTACAACTTGCTGCGGCGCGCAGCTCAATCCCATGATATCCTCACAACATAGGCCCTCGGCCTCAATCAAAACTCACTCAAGCCCCTTGGGCTAATAGTAAAACAGGTACTCGGCTAAAAATATCATTTATAAAAATCAAAAGGAGTAGATAAAACCGAGTTATGAAATCAGTGAAAGCATAGCATGATTGAGTGCAAATCTTAAACCAAAAACAGTGAGGAAACAGTAGTAAAAAGCCCCTAAGGGTCCAAACAGTCGGCACAAGGCCCAAACATGACATTCAACCCCAAAAATAGTAATACTTTCCAAAATATAATAATATCAAACAGTTTCCAATTAAATACGCGACTTACTAGTTGTATGGGATGGACCAAGTCACAATCCCCAACGGTGCACGACCCCACGCTCGTCATCCAGCATGTGCGTCACCTCAGAATAGCACAACAATGTGAAATTCGGGGTTTCATACCCTCAGGACAACATTTACAATCATTACTTGCCTCAAACCGGTCCAAACTCTAGCTCGCGATGCCTTTGCCTCTCGAATCGGCCCAACTCGCCCCAAATCTATCAAAAATCAGAATGATAACATCAAAATAGGCTAGAGGAACAAAGCCCACGCGAAAATAATCAAACTACATCAAAAAATCCCGAAATTGGTGAAACCCTACCCCCGGGCCCACTTCTCGGATTCCAATAAAAATCACTATCCTTATCCTCCCACGAGTCTATACATACCAAGAACATCAAAATCGGACCCCAAATGGCCCCTCAAATCCCCAATGGAAACTCTCCAATAACAAGCCCTAATTCTCCAATTTTAACCCTTAATTTCCAATAATTTCAAGCCTAATTAGTAAGAAAATGCCATAGAATCGAGTATTGAGTTCACAAATCTTACCTCCAAGAGCTATCAAAATCCCTCTTCAAATCCTCTCAAAAAGCTTCAAAGTCGCTCAAAAATGGTGAGAAAAGAGCTGAAAATCCCGAAGGGAAACTTATATAGTTTCTACCCAGGGATCTCGCACATGCGGCTCCAATTCTGCATCTGCGGACCGCTTCTGCGGTCAAAATAGCCGCACCTGCGGTTTTTCACTTAAGGGCCAACATCCGCACTTGCGCCCCAGGCTTCGCACCTGCGAGCTCGCAGGTGCGGTAAATCTTCCGCTCCTGCAGCTGCCTCTACGCATCTGCAGTCCCCAATCCGCAGGTGCGGAAACAACAGAAGCAGGAATTTCAGCAGCACAACTCCAAGTCCAAACTTTCCAACAACCATCCAAAACCATCCCGAGGCCGTCGAGACCTCAACCAAACACGCCAACAAGTCACATATCACCATTCAAACTCATACCAACCCTCAGAACACTCAAAACAACATCGAAACCCCAAATCACCCTCGGATTCAAGCTTAAGGATTCAAAAACTTCCGAATTTCGCAATCGATCAAAAAGTCTATCAAACCTCATCCGAATGATCTGAAATTTTGCACACACGTCCTATATGACACAACGGACCTACTCCAATTTCCGGAATTTCGTTCTGACCCCGGTATCAAAATTTCCACTACCAACCAGAAAATGCAAAAAATTCCTATTTCGCCAATTCAAGCCTAAATCTACCACGGGCCTCCAAAATACATTCCGTTCACGCTCCTAAGTCCCAAATCACCTAACGAAGCTATCCGAACCATCAGAATTCACATCCGAGACATTTTTCACATAAGTTAACATCCGGTTGACTTTTCCAACTTAAGCTTACTCAAAAGAGACTAAGTGTCTCATTCCTCTCCAAAACCACTCTGAACCCGAACCAACCAACCCGATACCACATAATACAACTGAACAACACATAAAGAAGCAGAAATGGGGGAAACAGAGCGGTAACTCATGAAACGACCGGCTGGGTCGTTACATCCTCCCCCTTTTAAACAAACATTCGTCCTTGAACGAGTCGAAAAACATACCTGAAGCCTCAAATAGGTGAGGATATCTTCCCCGCATCTCCCGATCGGTCTCCTAGGTAGCCTCCTCCACGGGCTGACCTCTCCACTGCACTTTCACTGAAGCTATATCCTTTGATCTCAACTTTCGGACCTGCCGCTCCAAAATAGCCACTGGCTCTACATCATAAGTCCAATCATCGTCTAACTGAACCGTGCTGAAATCCAAAACATGAGATGCATCGCCAATATACTTCCAAAGCATAGAAACATGAAATACCGGATGCACACTCGACAAGATGGGTTGCAAAGCAAGCTCATAAGCCACCTCCCCAATCCTCCGAAGCACCTCAAAAGGACCAATGAACCGAGGACTCAATTTACCCTTCTTCCCAAATCTCATAACACCCTTCATAGGTGAAACCTTCAGTAGAACCTTCTCCCCAACCATGTAAGACACATCACGGACCTTCCTGTCAGCATAACTCTTCTGTCTCGATTGTGCTGTATGAAGCCGCTCCTGAATCACCTTCACCTTGTCCAAAGCATCCTGCACCAAGTCTGTACCCAACAGTCTAGCCTCACCCGGCTCAAACCAACCAACTGGAGATCTACACCGTCTCCCATATAAAGCCTCATATGGAGCCATCCGAATACTCGACTGATAACTGTTGTTATAAGCAAAATCCACGAGCGGTGGAAACTGATCCCACGAATCCCCAAAATCAATGACACAAGCGCGCAATATGTCCTCCAATATCTGAATAGTGCGCTCGGACTGCCCGTCCGTCTGAGGGTGAAAAGATGTGCTTAACTCAACCTGAGTATCCAACTCTCGCTGCGCGGCTCTCCAAAACTGCCAAGTAAACTAAGTACCTCTATCTTAAATGATGGAAACTGGGACACCATGCAAGCGAATAATCTCCCGGATATAAATCTCTGCTAACCGCTCTGAAGAATAGGTAGTAACACAGGAATGAAGTGCGCAAACTTGGTCAGCCGATCCACATTCACCCAAATAGCATCGAACTTCTTCAAAGTCCGTGGGAGTCCAACTACAAAGTCCATGGTGATCCGCTCCCACTTCCACTCTGGAATATCTATCTGCTGAAGCAAGCCACCCGGTCTCTGATGCTCATATTTCACCTGCTGACAATTGAGACACCGAGCTACATATCCCACAATATCCTTCTTCATCCTTCTCCACCAATAGTGTTGTCTCAAATCCTGATACATCTTTGCGGCACCCGGATGGATGAAATACCGCGAGCTATGGGCCTTCTCCAGAATCAACTCCCGAAGTCCATCTACGTTGGGCACACATATCCGGCCCTACATCCTCAATACCCCATCATCACCAATAGTCACATCTCTGGCATCATTGTGCTAAACTCTGTCCTTAAGGACAAGCAAATGAGGATCATCATACTGGCGCTTTCTTATGCGATCAAACAAGGAAGACCGAGAAACTACACAAGCTAAGACCCGACTGGGCTCCGAAATATCCAACCTCACAAACTGATTGGCCGAATCCTGAACATCAACTGCAAGCGGTCTCTCCCCTATAGGGGTATATGCCAAATTGCCTATACTCACCGCCTTCCTACTCAAAGCATCGGCCACTACATTGGCCTTCCCTGGATGATACAAGATAGTGATATCATAGTCCTTTAGCAGCTCCAACCATCTCCGCTGCCTCAAGCTGAGATCCTTCTACTTGAACAAGTGTTGGATGCTACGATGATTAATAAACACCTCACAAGACACACCATACAAATAATGCTTCCAAATCTTCAACGCGTGAACAATGGCAGCCAACTCTAGATCATGAACAGGGTAGTTCTTCTCATGGGGCTTCAACTGACGAGAAGCATAAGCAATCACTCTACCCTCATGCATCAACACACACCCAATACCAACTCTCGAAGCATCACAATACACTGTAAATGAACCTAAAGCTGATGGCAAAACTAACACTGGAGCTGTGGTCAAGGTAGTCTTGCGCTTCTGAAAGCTCGCCTCACACTCATCCGACGACCTGAATGGCGCACCCTTTTGAGTCAATTTGGTCAAGGGTGATGCTATAGATGAAAATCCCTGAACGAACTGACGGTAATAACCCGCCAAAACAAGGAAGCTGCAAATCTCTGTAGCTGAGGATGGCCTGGGCCAACTCGGAACCGCCTCTATCTTCTTCGGATCAGCCTGAATACCCTCACTGGACACCACGTGCCCCAAGAAAGCCACTGAACTGAGCCAAAACTCACACTTGGAGAACTTTGCAAAAGGCTTCTCCTCTCTCAACCATTGCAACACAACTCTCAAATTCTCCGCGTGCTCCTCCTGACTACGCGAGTATACCAGAATATCATCAATGAATACAATGACAAACGAGTCGAGATAAGGCCAAAAGACGCAGTTCATCAAATGCATGAACGCTGCTGGGGCATTGGTCAGCCCAAAAGACATCACAAGGAACTCATAATGACCATATCGGGTCCTGAAAGATATCTTAAGAATGTCTGAGTCCCTGCTCTTCAACTGGTGATACCTTGAACGGAGATCAATCTTGGAGAACACCCTCGCTCCCTGAAGCTGGTCGAATAAATCATCAATACGAGGCAAAGGATATTTGTTCTTGATTGTGACCTTGTTCAACTGCCTGTAATCAATTCACATCCTCATAGTGAGCATCCTTCTTCTTCACAAATAGAACAGGCACACCCCACGACGACACACTAGACCGAATAAACCCCTTATCAAGGAGTTCCTGAAGCTGCTCCTTCAACTCCTTGAACTTCGTCGGTGCCATGCGATACGGTGGAATAGAAATGGGCTGAATGCCCGATACCAAAGTCTATATCCCTGTCCGGTGGCATGCCTGGCGGTCTGCAAGAAACACATCCGGAAAGTCCCTCACTACCGAGACTGAATCAATGGTAGGAGTCTCTGCACTAACATCCCTCACGAAAGCTATGTATGAAAGACAACCTTTCCCAACCATCCCCTGGGCCTTCATAAATGAAATCACCCTACTGGGGAAAAAATCAGTCGAACCTCGCCACTCGATCCGTGGCAGAACCGGCATAGCTAACGTCACTGTCTTATCATGACAGTCCAAAATAGCACGACACAGATATAACCAATCCATGACCAATATCATATCAAAATCGACCATACAAAGCAATAGAAGGTCCACTCGGGTCTCCAAACCCCCAATAGTCACCACACACGACCGATTACACGGTCTACCACAACAGTATCGCCCATCAGAGTAGATACACGAACAGATGAAACAAGGGAATCATGGGGCGTATCCAAATAACGAGCAAAATATGATGACACATATGAAAAAGTGGAACCAAGATCAGATAACATAGAGGCATCTCTATGGCAAACTGAGACAATACCTGTATTCGCAGTATCTGAAGCAATAGAATCGGGTCTAGCTGGGAGTGCATAGAAATGGGCTTGACCACCACCTGATCGACCTCCGCCTTTGGGGCGACCCCTAGCTGACTGTCCTCCACCCCTTGCTGGGTGGGTGGGTGGTGAAGTAACTGGTGCTGAAGTCGAGGGTTGACTCCTCTACTGAGATGAACCCCTAAGACGACGAGGACACTGTATTCACATATGACCCAACTCTCCACACTCCTAACAACATCCTGGTGCTAGAGACGGGGACTGAAGGGAACCCCTAGCACCGGGATGACTAATAGAAGAACCTGGCATGGAAGAGCCCTGAACTGATAGAGCACGAGACGAAACTATGTGCTGGAAGGGCACTAAGTGATGAATGGCCCTGATGAGAACTGTGAGAACCATGGCCCGATGATGCCCCACGATAACCTGGGTGAGCTGACTGAGCATGCCTGAATGGACGACCTCTACCGTGCTGAAACTGACCCCAATGAGGAGCACCACTGAAACCTCCCTGACCGCGAGCTCCTCCTGGCGAGACTCAGGTACAAACTTCTCCAGAAAGAGAACGGAGAACTGCTGCCAAGAAAGGGGCGCTACTCCAACCGGCCTATGCCTATCGTAAGCCTCCCACCAACTAAGTGCAGCCCCAGAGAATTGGAAAGTAGTGAACGAGAACCCACTGGTCTCTAAAATACCCGCGGTCCGAAGCATCCTCTGACACTTTTCCAAGAAACCCTAGGCATCCTCGCCCTCTGCACCACTAAAAGTCGGAGGCTGAAGTCTACCAAACCTCTCCAATCTGCGCTGCTCTTCCTCTAGCATAATAGGAGCTACATAGTCCTGAGCAGCTGCAACCAGCTGGGCTGGATGTGCCCCCGGTGTCTGAAGTCCCTGCACGATCTGCTCAGATGTGCGAGCGGCGGGAGTTTGAGTGCCTTCTCCGGCCTGAGAAGTAGCTGCGGCTGTAGTAACTGAAACCGCCTGAGCCAGGCCAGTGCACACTGATAGAATCTGGGCCAGGGCCTCCTGAAGGCCTGGGATAATAATAGGTACAGTCGATGCCTGAGCTGGTACTGCTGGAGCGTCCGCAACTAGGACATGATCCTGAACTGGGGCGGCTGGTGGATCAGCAGGTGCTACCCTAGCTGTTGTGCGGGCTGCATCCTTGCCCCTACCACGGCCTCGACTACGTCCTCGGCCTCTGGTAGCCCCAACTAGTGGTATTGGTGGTCGTCCGTACTGACCGGTAGCACGTGTCCTCACCATCTGTGAGAGAATAGAATAACAGAAGTTTAGTACTAGAATGTAACGACCCGACCGGTCATTTTGAGCTTTTGCACTTCGCTCGCCAGTTCTCGGGCATGACTTGCCCCGTGTGGTGTATTATGACTTATGTAAATCATTGGTTTCAGTTTTTCGGGTAATCGGAATGAATTTGGAAGAACGGTTCTCAGCTGAAGCTTGAAATTTGAAAGGTTTGACCAAGATTTGACTTGCTTTTATTTGATCTCGGATTAGAATTTTTATGGTTTGGTTAGCTCCGTTAGGTGATTTGGGACTTAGGAGCGTGATCGGAATGCATTTTGGAGGTCTGTGGAAGGTTTAGGCTTTAATTGGCGAAATTGAAATTTCGGCGTTTTCCGGTTGATAGGAGAGATTTTGATATAGAGGTCGGAAAGAAATTCCAAAAGTTGCAGTAGTTCCGTTGTGTCATTTGTGGCGTGTGTGCAAACTTTCAGGTCATTCGGACGTGGTTTGGTCGGGTTTTTTATCAAAAGCGTAATCTAGAAGATTTTGGAATTCTTAGGCTTGAATTCGATGCAATGTGTTTTAATGATGTTTTGAGCGTTCCAAAGGTTGGAACAAGTTTGAATGATGTTATGGGATATGTTGGCATATTTGGTTGAGTTCCCGAGGGCCTCGGGTGAGTTTCGGGTGGTCAATCGGGCCATTTCATGTTTTGAAAAGTTGCAAAAAACTGCTGAAGGATTTCAGGAAAAATTTGACCTTCGCGTTCGCAAGTAGGCCCTCGCATTCGCGAAGGGTTAGCAGGTGAAGGCTGGAATTTTAGCCTTCGCATTTGCGAGGGAGGCTCCACATTCGCGAAGGGCTGATTGTTTGGGCATCACGTTCGCGGGTGAATCTACACGTTCGCGTAGAGTAATTTGGTCAGCAGGGCTTGAGGCATTTTTATTCATCGCGTTCGCGAGTGGTGTAACGCGATCGCGAAGGTTTAGTCTGACGAAGCATCGCGTTCGCGATGGGCAGGTCGCGATCGCGAAGAGAAAATTCTGGTCAAATTTATTTTGTGCTTCGCGAACGCGAGGCTTTGACCGCGTTCGCGAAGAAGGATTTTCAGGTCTGGGCAGAATGTTTTAAAAACTCATTTCTGCGATTTTGAGACTTAGTTCCTCCATTTTTGGGCGACTTTGGAGCTTGCTAAGAGGATTTGAAGAGGGATTCAAGATATAACACCTGGAGGTAAGATTTTTAAACTCAATACTCGATCCTATGTTGATATTTACTTGTTTATTCATGAAATATGTGGAAATTAAAGCCTAAAATTGGGGATTAGGGCTTGAAATTGGAGAGTGTAAATTGGGAATTTGAAGGGGAAATTGAGGTCCGATTTTAATGTTCTTGGTATGTATAGAATCGTGTGAGGACGAAGATTCTATTGATGTGACTTTTGTTGGGTTCCGAGATGTGGGCCCAGGGGGCCGGGTTTGAGAAATTTTGGGAATTTTGATGTAAATTGAATATTTTCGAGTGGGCTTCATTCCCTTAGCACATTCTAATGATTATGTACTGATTGTGGCTAGATTTGGAGCATCCGAAGGTCGATTCGTGCGGGCAAAGGCATCGCGGGCTAGAGTTTGGACCGGATCGAGGTAAGTAATGATTGTAAATACTGTCCTGAGGATTTGAAACCCCGGATTTCACATCGTTGTGCTAATTTGGGTGACACACACGTTAGATGACGAGCGTGGAGCCGTGCACCATTGGGGATTGTGACGTGGTCCGTCCCGTACAACTGTTAAGTCGCGTATTTGATTTGAAATCTTATGATATTCCATATTTTAGAGATTGATATTATAATTTGGGCTGTATGCCATGTTTGGGGCCTTGTGCCGACCTGTTGAGACCCTTCGGGGCATTTTAACTATTTTTCCTCACTCTATTTATTGAAAGCATAACCTCAGTCCTATTTTTCCTACTGCTCGGTCTTTATTTACTCTTATTACTTACTAGGTTGGAGTACTCACATTACTCCCTGCACCTCGTGTGCAGATTCAGGTATTTCGAAACCCGGTAGCGGGTGTTGGTTGCTCAGGCACGGAGTCATCAAAGTTAGCAAGGTGGCTGCACGACGTTCGCAGCACTGCTTCCTTCCTCTCATTTTTATTTTTGTACTTAGTACATTTTACTGTGTTGTTGTATTCGGGCCTTGGTAGATGCTCATGACTAGTGACACCCCGATGTCGGGCTGTATTACTTCCGCAGTGTTTATTTAAACTCGCATTGTGCAACATTTGGTTAATCGAAAAGGCATTAAATTGACTTATTAAAATTATTGAATTGAATTTGGGAATTGTGTCGGCTGGCCTTGTCTTCACGAGAGGTGTCATCACGACCGGGTCCAGTTTGGGGTCGTGACAAGTTGGTATCAGAGCCTAGGTTACATAGGTCTCACGAGTCATGAGCAGGTTTAGTAGAGTCTCGCGGATCGGTACGGAGACGTCTGTATTTATCCTCGAGAGGCTGCAGAACCTTTAGGAAAAACTTTACATTCTTGAATTCTTATCGTGCGTCCTTGATTCAGCTTGAAATGTAACTCTTTGAATCCCTTCCACGCGTTTGCATGCGTGCTTGAGCGCTCAGTATCAGATGTGCATCGATGGCTTGTGATTCCCTGATTGAGGGGCGAGATGTGATCTCTATGTGCTGATGTTGGGGCCAGTCTGGAGGACTCGAGGCTGAATCTTTGCCTATAGCTTGAGCACCGAGGTGCTGATTGTGTTAGCGCGTGTTTCTGGATCTATGTGTTCTGTTGTGTCCCTATTAAGGGAAGTAATGACTGGATAGTACGTGATGAGGGTGATGTGACTGCGAGATGTATTCATATGATTTAGAAGCGACGAAAAGGGTCTGCTGGAGGATAGAAGATTTATTAGGTACCTGATTTCCATCTTGATTTGAGGTATAGCCCCGAGATAGGGGTACGTGAAGAATCTTTTCATGTTTCCTAGTTGGGAGTGAAGTAAATTTCATGTTGCGGTATGAGTTCAGACTCAGGAAGATTAAGTGACTGTGTAATGTTTATGATGGTGGAAGTCATACATAAATGTTAGTTTGAGGCGAAGCTTGTGGGTTATCTCCTACGGAGTGTTTTGAGGTTGTGTGATCCTTATGTTGTCTGTTAGAAGATCTCATTTACAAGTGAAAAATATGTGTTGAAATTTGAATTCGGGTTGCTTAAGAGAGTGGGCTTGATTGTTGCAAGGATGAATGCGAGATTTGCAGAAGATTTAGAGTACCAGATGGCCTGTGTTTCACGAGCTTATGAAGGATTGAGTTTAATCTCACTATGGTATTATGGCAGCAATATGGTATATGCGTTATGAGTTATTGTGTGTGTTGTGGCCCATGGCTTCGAGCCAAGTGGGGGAGTCTGCCATTGATTAGACGATTGCACGGTTATGTGATATGTTAGTTCCAGTTTGAGGCGTACTGGTGAATCAGTTATGGCTTATGGAGATTGAGACCGAGGATGTCTCGAGTAAAGGAAAATTTTGACAAAGGTTATGTCATGCTTCGTAGGTGTAAGAGAATCTCAGAATTTCTTGAGTTGTTGTTGGTAAAAGATGCTCATTGCATAGAACGGGAAGTCGCTTGGTTGTATTGGGATGAGGTTGCATTCTGCAGTGTCTGAAGTGCTAATGAGGCACAGGTTGTTCGGTTCTTTTGATCGGGCTAATTGCGGTTTGAGTAGAGTGGATGACTTGCGAGAATGGTTCTAATGTGTTCAAGATTCTGCATATAACAATTGGGTATTTTAGAGTTGCATATGTGGTTAGAAACTGAGTTTTCATTGGAAGATATCAAGACTTGTGGTATTTTCTATAAATTGTGGGATTCTATGTATCGGTATCAGGAAGGTAAGGTAACGGATTTAGATTCGTAGGAAGTCTCTTCAGAGTAAAGTATTTTGATCGTGGTGCTCTTGAGAATATCTGAGAAAGTATTCAGCGGCTTATGAGCCTTAGATCGGTATGGTAAGGATGTGATTAGTTCCTCGGGTGTTTTCGAGGTAATGAGTTTCTACAGGTATTTTGCGGTAGTGCTCTTAGATTTTGATGGCTTGCGTAGCTTGGTCGAGTTAGGAGGATTCAGTCCTGACAGACTTGTTGTACAAATGGAAATTCGGAGAGTTCTTGATGGCTTTCTGCCACGGTTAGAGATGTATATTTTCTATGAGCATGGGGAGCATGGGATATATAATGTTTTTCTTCTAAATGGGATCAATGGGAAGTTTTGTCTAGTGGAGTACATAGTTGCTTGTGGTTCGGAAGGGATACGAAGTTCTCGTGTTATCCTAGGATGGTATGGTACACACGGTATGTTGTGAAGGATTGAGAATTGCGTGTGTAAGGTTGCAGTTCAGTTCTGAAAGGAAGGTCATAAGATTTTTAGGCAGCACAGGCAGTTTCAGATGATTAAGGAAAAAGTATTACTGATTGGTGTGGCTTAATGAGGGTATACATTTTAGAAAGGGCGATGTGTTTGAGTTATGGATGCTTTATTGGTATTGCGGCACTATCTTGTCTTAGCGACTGATGATATGCGAGTTTGCCAAGTGGAACAGAAGAATTATAGGTGTACCTCTCGTGGGATGATTGAGTATTAGAGGTGTGTTGTATATTCGAGCGGCGAAATTGGGATCAGATATGGTAATTCGTGTGCTTCATGGACTTAGAGACTGGAAGTTCTCATATACAGGTTAACTTGTGGTTGTGGATGGCAAAATGGGGGTAAGTTAGTCAGATGTTAGTACGTGCTATAATTCAATCATTGTGAACCTTCAGAGGGTTATTTATCTGTTGTGAGTGAATAGATTTGGTGTATGGTTCATTAGTAGACTTATATGGATGCGTGTTCTGCATCGGGGCGGCTTTGTTAACCCTGAATTGTATTGTTGAGGGATGTGTTGATTCGATTGTTATTGAGCTTATTGGTAATCTGGGGAGGTTTATGAGTCACCTTTCTGTGTTGTGAGGTGCTATGATTTGTTGGTTATAGGCACATATGGTGCCGTTCTATTGGGGTCTCATAGTGGGAATCGAGCGGGAGGAGTATTGGATATTGCTTGGCGGATGGTGCATCGATTATGTCCTTTCAGGTATGTGTAATGTATGTCAATTGTTTCGCGGTGGTTATGGTGATTGCTTTGGTTTTTGACATCATATTGCACATGGTTGTCGATTTTGAGCATAGTGACTTGATGTGTTTCGTGTGTTCTATTTCTATGATGGGAGACGGGTTCTCAGTCTTGTGTTGTGGTGGTACTAGTGAGCTTGCGGTACATCGTTTTCATTTGAGCCGTTTTCGTGATTTGAGTAAGTTTGGATTGTGGCTTATTGGTGCACGGATTGCACAGGTGGCGGCTTTAGTCTGTATTGATGTGTCAATGTCACCAGAGTAGTTGTGTTGGATTGGATGAGATCGTCGGGATCTCTAATGAATACAAATGGATTCGATCCCAGCATGTTGGAAGGATAATATCGAGGTTCAGCTCAAAAATTTGCTATGGTCTTTGCCAAAGGAGAAGTGGCTTCATGAATGGTTGAGCTGAGAAATGGTTATGGCTTACTGTGTGGTTTAATTATCATTGGCAGTATACGAAAGTGTTAGAATGAGACTTTAGTTGATAAGAGGTTTTCTACCGGTATTCGGTTGTTGTGTGCAGCGGTTGTGATTAGAAGTTATCGCTACAAGTGGTTGAGGTATGTGGTATATCATGTGATTGCACCTGAGGTTGCAGGTATGGGTTATTACAGCTATTTCGGGCTTATTCAGAGTGTGGGTGTGAGATTTTGATCTTGCGGATGATTTCAGAAGTAAAAAAATGTGGTTCTGAGGTTAATGGGCTAGGATGGATTGTGAAATTTCAGTTGCATTGTGTTATCGGACCTATATGAGATAGGGTGACGTGGGATCACCCCGGGTATATGCATGGTAAGGTTATTCAACGATTGGTTGGCTTCTGGAACAACTCTGGTCACGTTCGAGGACGAACGTGTGTTTAAGTAGGGGAGGATGTAACGACCCGACCAGTCGTTTTGAGCTTTTGCACTTCGCTCACCAGTTCTCGGGCATGACTTTCCCCGTGTGGTGTATTATGACTTATGTAAATCATTGGTTTCAGTTTTCAGGGTAATTGGAATGAATTTGGAAGAACAGTTCTCAGCTGAAGCTTGAAATTTGAAAGGTTTGACCAAGATTTGACTTGTTTGTATTTGATCTCAGATTAGAATTTTTATGGTTTGGTTAGCTCCGTTAGGTGATTTGGGACTTAGGAGCGTGATCGGAATGCATTTTGAAGGTCCATGGAAGGTTTAGGCTTTAATTGGCGAAATTGAAATTTCGGCGTTTTCCGGTTGATAGGGGAGATTTTGATATAGAGGTCGGAATGAAATTCTGAAAGTTGCAGTAGTTCCGTTGTGTCATTTGTTGCGTGTGTGCACAATTTCAGGTCATTCGGACGTGGTTTTGTCAGGTTTTTGATCAAAAGCGTAATCTAGAAGATTTTGGAATTCTTAGGCTTGAATTTGATGCAAATTTGGTGTTGTAATGTTGTTTTGAGCGTTCCGAAGGTTGGAACAAGTTTGAATGATGTTATGGGATATGTTGGCATATTTGGTTGAGGTCCCGAGGGCCTCGGGCGAGTTTCGGGTGGTCAATCGGGCCATTTCATGTTTTGAAAAGTTGCAGAAAACTGCTGAAGGATTTCAGGAAAAATTTGAACTTCGCGTTCGCGAGTAGGCCCTCGCGTTCGCGAAGGGTTAGCAGGTGAAGGCTGGAATTTTAGCCTTCGCGTTCGTGAGGGAGGATCCGCGTTCGCGAAGGGCTGATTGTTTGGGCATCGCGTTCGCGGGTGAATCGCGTTCGCGTAAAGTAATTTGGTCAGCAGGGCTTGAGGCATTTTTATTCATCGCATTCGCGAGTGGTGTAACGCGATCACAAGGTTTAGTCTGAGGAAGCATCGCGTTCACGATGGGCAGGTCGCGATCGCGAAGAGGAAATTTTGGTCAAATTTATTTTGTGCTTCGCGAACGCAAGGCTTTGACCGCGTTCGCGAAGAAGGATTTTCAGGCTTGGGCAGAATGTTTTAAAAACTCATTTCAGCGATTTTGAGGCTTAGTTCCTCCATTTTTGGGCGACTTTGGAGCTTGCTAAGAGGATTTGAAGAGCGATTCAGGATATAACACCTGGAGGTAAGATTTGTGAACTCAATACTCGATCCTATGTTGATATTTACTTGTTTATTCATGAAATATGTGGAAATTAAAGCCTAAAATTGGGGATTAGAGCTTGAAATTGGAGAGTGTAAATTGGGAATTTGAAGGGGCAATTGAGGTCCGATTTTGATGTTCTTGGTATGTATAGACTCGTGTGAGGACGAGGATTCTATTGATGTGACTTTTGTTGGGTTCCGAGATGTGGGCCCTGGGGGCCGGGTTTGAGAAATTTTTGGAAATTTTGATGTAAATTGAATATTTTCGAGTGGGCTTCATTCCCTTAGAACATTCTAATGATTATGTACTGATTGTGGATAGATTTGGAGCATCCGAAGGTCGATTCGTGCGGGGAAAGGCATCGCGGGCTAGAGTTTGGACCGGATCGAGGTAAGTAATGATTGTAAATACTGTCCTGAGGGTTTGAAACCCCGGATTTCACATCGTTGTGCTAATTTGGGTGACACACACGTTAGATGACGAGCGTGGAGCCGTACACCATTGGGGATTGTGACGTGGTCCGTCCCGTTCGACTGTTAAGTCGCGTATTTGATTTGAAATCTTATGATATTCCATATTTTAGAGATTGATATTATAATTTGGGTTGTATGCCATGTTTGGGGCCTTGTGCCGACCTGTTGAGACCCTTCGGGACATTTTTACTATTTTTCCTCACTCTGTTTGTTGAAAGCATAACCTCAGTCCTGTTTTACCTGTTTATTGTTTAAATCTGGTTTTTATCACTTTACTTCTTAAAAATATGAAAAACTGTTTGGGCTGAGTTCCCTGATTTACTGATAGACCGAGGGTCTGATTGTGAGGTTGATGACTCAGATAGACCGAGGGTCTGATAGTGAGGTCAATGACTGAGAGAGGCCGAGGGTCTGGTTGTGAGGATTATATTTAAGGATCGGGCTGCACGCCGCAGCAATATATATTTTATATATATATGTATATGGATCGGGCTGCACGCCGCAGCGATATGTTGGATCGGGCTGCACGCCGCAGAGGTATAGCGCTTGGGGTGTAGGAGCCCCTCCAGAGTCTGCACACCCCCAGTGAGCGCAGTCGACTATATATATGGATCGGGCTGCACGCCGCAGCGATATGTGGATCGGGCTGCACGCCGCAGCGGTTACTATATGGTACCTATTGAGTGTGAGTGCTGAGTATGAGTGCTGATTGGTAAGAGTTGAGTCACGAGTGACTGAGAGGCTTGCCCGAGGGGCTAAATATATATATACATGTACATGAGTGATGTCTTGCCTGAGGGGCTAGTTTATGAACGTACTGTTTTCACTCCTCTTTAAAGTGAGTTTCCATTGAACATGGTGATTTAAGTACTGTTTTCACTCATCTTTAGACCGAGTCTCTATTGAAAATGTTGAACAAATGTTTTAAATAATCTTTCATCTAAACTGAAGTTCTTAAGTTATGAAAAGGACTGTGAATTTTCTGTTATGCCGAGGGGCTGTATACGAACCATGTTTCGCCCGAGGGGCCGATTTTGGTTTCCATCTCTTTTATTATAAATGGTATTGAACTCCTATTGAAACTGTTGGAAAGCATTTTTCAAATGATTTTTACCCAAAAGCTGGATTTTACATAAGACGATTGACTTGTATTTTGATTTGGAAGCCTGTTGTGCTTATTGAGCTCTTATAAATGTGGATTCATCGTTTTCCTACTGCTCAGTATTTATTTACTCTTATTACTTACTAGGTTGGAGTACTCACATTACTCCCTGCACCTCGTGTGTAGATTCAGGTATTTCGGAACCCGGTAGCGGGTGTTGGTTGCTCAGGCACGGAGTCATCAGAGTTAGCAAGGTGGCTGCACGACGTTCGCAGCACCACTCCTTCCTCTCATTTTCATTTCTGTACTTAGTACATTTTACTGTTGTTGTTGTATTCAGGCCTTGGTAGATGCTCATGACTAGTGATACCCCGATGTCGGGCTGTATAGTGTTTATTTAAACTCGCATTGTGCAACATCTGGTTAATCGAAAAGGCATTAAATTGACTTACTAAAATTATTTAATTGAATTTGGGAATTGTGTCGGCTGGCCTTGTCTTCACGAGAGGCGCCATCACGACCGGGTCCAGTTTGGGGTCGTGACATAGAATCAACAGATTCACATGACATGAATTCAAGAATATGAAGTTCTTCCTAAAAGGTTCTACAGACTCCCGAGGATAAGTACAGACGTCTCCGTACAGATACGCGAGACTCTACTAAACCCGCTCATGACTCGTGAGACATATGTAACCTAGGCTCTGATACCAACTTGTCACGACCCTAAAACTGACCCGGTCGCGATGGCGCCTATCGTAAAACTAGGCCAGCCGACACAATTTCCAATCAAACCATTATTCCATAAAAGTCATTTTTAAGCCATTAATACAAAATATCTCATAGTATAAGTCTAAATAAGCAGTGCAGAAATATGACATAAGCTCGACATCGGGGTGTCACCGGTCATGAGCAACTACAAACCCATCTAAGAACAAGAAAGGCTAACATAGTCCGAAAACAAAATACTAAGATTATAAGTAAGGTAAGAAGGAGAAGTGCAGGGCTACGAACGCCAAACAACTACCTAGCCAACTCCGGAGACCTGCTGGAAGACTGATCAGCACTCACTATCGCGTCCCGAGACTCCTGGATCTGCACACAAGGTGCAGAGAGTAATGTGAGTACGCCAACTCAGTGAGTAATTAAAGTAAAAGCAGCTGAGCAGTAAGAAAATAGATAATCTCACGTCATAGCACTACAACAAATACTTTACATTTCCAAAACAGTCCAGAAATCATCTATCTCGTAAAAACGACTCAGTTTCAGTAAAACCCTTTTTTTTAAAAACATCTTTCAATAGTTTCAACAAGTGAATAAAACAATGAGTAAAATGATAGAAACGTAAACAGCCTCTCGGGCAAAAACATGTACCATAAACCGCCCCTTGGGCATAATATCAACAGAACCAGCCCCTCGGGCTACCTCACAATCGCTCGTAATCAGCCCCTCGGGAAACAACAGAAACAACAACAGCCCCTCGGGCAACATCACATCACTCACACTGGGTACCCGCACTCACTAGGGGTGTACAGACTCCGGAGGGGCTCCTACAGCCCAAGCGCTATCACAAGCAATCTCGTGGCATAATAAATCAGGCCCTCGGCCTCTCATATATCACAAATCAGTACAACGTTCCCATGATATCCTCACAACACAGGCCCTCGGCCTCACTCAATCAGAATTCACTCAAGCCCCTCGGGCTAACAGTATAACAGGTACTCGGCTCAAAATATCATTTATAAAAATCTAAAGGAGTAGATAAAACCGAGTTATAAAATCAGTGAAAGCATAGAATGACTGAGTGTAAATCTTAAACCAAAAACAGTAGTAAAAATCCCCTAATGGTCCAAACAGTCGGCACAAGGCCCAAACATGGCATTCAGCCCCAAACATAGTAATACTTTCCAAAATATAATAATATCAAACAGTTTCCAATTAAATACGCGACTTAATAGTCGTACGGGATAGACCAAGTCACAATCCCCAACGGTGCACGACCCCACGCTCGTCATCTAGCGTGTGCGTCACCTCAGAATAGCACAACGATATGAAATCTGGGGTTTCATACCCTCAGGACAACATTTACAATCATTACTTACCTCAAACCAGTCCAAACTCTAGCCCGTGATGGCTTTGCCTCTCGAATCGGCCTCAACTCACCCCGAATCTATCCAAAATCAGAATCATAACATCAATATAGGCTAAACGAACAAAGCCCACGCAAAAATAATCAAACTACATATAAAAATCCCAAAATTGGCCAAACCCGACCCCCGGGCCCACGTCTCGGATTCCGATAAAAATTACATCACTAGAATCCTTATCCTCCAACGAGTCTATACATACCAAGAACATCAAAATCGGACCCCAAATGGCCCCTCAAATCCCAATGGAAACTCTCCAATAACAAGCCCTAATTCTCCAATTTTAGCCCTTAATTTCCAATAACTTCAAGCCTAATTAATAAGAAAATGCCATAGAATCGAGTATTGAGTTTACAAATCTTACCTCCAAGTGTTATCCCTTGAATCCCTCTTCAAATCCTCTCAAAACGCTTCAACATCGCTCAAAAATGGTGAGAAAAGAGCTAAAAATTGCGAAGGGAAACTTATATAGTTTCTGCCCATGGATCTCGCACCTGCGGCTCCAATTCCGCATCTGCGGACTGCTTCTGCGGTCAAAATAGCCGCACCTGTGATTTTTCACTTAAGAGCCAACATCCGTACATGCGCCCCAGGCTTCGCATGCGGGCTCGCAGGTGCGGTAAATCATCCGCTCCTGCGGCTGCCTCTACGCACCTGCGATCATCGCACCTGCGTTCCCCAATCCGCAGGTGCGGAAACAACAGAAGTAGCAATTTAAGCAGCACAACTCCAAGTCCAAACTTTCCGACAACCATCCAAAACCATCCCGAGGCCCTTGGGACCTCAACCAAACACGCCAACAAGTCACATATCACTATTCAAACTCATACCAACCCTCGGGCCACTCTAAACAACGCCGAAACACCAAATCACCCTCGGATTCAAGCCTAAGGATTCCAAAACTTCCGAATTCCGCAATCGATCAAAAGGTCAATCAATCCTCATCCGAATAACCTGAAATTTTGCACACACGTCCCATATGACACAATGGACCTACTCCAATTTTTGGACCCCAATATCAAAATTTCCACTACCAACCAGAAAACGGCAAAATTCCTATTCCGCCAATTCAAGCCTAAATCTACCACGGGCCTCCAAAATACATTCAGATCACGCTCCTAAGTCCCAAATCACCTAACGAAGCTATCCGAACCATCAGAATTCACATCCGAGACCTTTTTCATATTAGTCAACATCCGGTTGACTTTTCCAACTTAAGCTTACTCAAAAGAGACTACGTGTCTCATTCCTCTCCAAAACCACTCTAAACCCAAACCAACCAACCCGATACCACATAATACAACTGAACAACACATAAAGAAGCTGAAATGGGGGAAACAGAGCAGTAACTCATGAAACGACCGGCCAGGTCGTTACACTAATAGTAAGGATGAAGCAATTGAATCATTTAAGCAATACAAGAGTGAAGTGGAGAATCAATTAAATAAAAAGATCAAAATGATTAGAAGTGATAGGGGTGGAGAATATGAATCTCTGTTTGCAGAAATATGTTCGAAATATGGAATTATCCATCAAACTATTAGACCTTACACACCTCAATCCAATGGAATTGCGGAAAGGAAAAATTGAACATTAAAGGAAATAATAAATTCTTTATTAATAAGTTTCGGATTACTGAATAGTTTGTGGGGGGAAGCTATCCTTACAGCTAACCGAATACTCAACAAAGTACCCCACAACAAAACACAATCTATTCCATATGAAAAATGGAAAGGAAGAAAAGCCAACTTGAAGTGTGGGGTGTCTAGCAAAGGTACAAGTTCCTTTACCTAAAAGGATAAGATCAGACCAAAAGCTGTAAATTGCATTTTCATTGGATATGCTACATACAGTAAAGCATGTCAGTTTTTGGTTCATAAATCCGATAATCCCGAAATTCATGTTAATACAATAATGGAATCAGATAATGCTGAATTCTTTGAAAGCATCTATCCATATAAAACTGAATGTGAGTTGTTAAGTGAAAGACCTAAACGACCTCGGGAAGAGCCAAAGGAAAATACTCCAAGTGTAGAAGATCCAAGGCGTAGCAAACGTCAAAGAACATCTACTTCCTTTGGACCAAATTTTGTGACATTCTTGCTTGAAAATGAGCCTCAAACTTTTAAAGCAGCTATATTATCTTCTGATTCAGCATTTTGGAAAGAGGCAGTCAATAGTGAGATTCAATCAATTTTGGATAACCATACATGGGAATTGGTCGATCTTCCTCTAGGAAATAAGCCTTTAGGTTCAAAATGGATCTTTAAACGGAAAATGAAAGCTTATGGCACTATTGACAAATATAAGGCAAGACTTGTTGTCAAAGGTTATAGACAAAAGGAAGGCCTTAATTACTTTTACACTTACTCGCCAGTAACGAGGATAACCTATATTAGGGTGTTAGTGGCACTAACGGTCGTGTATGGTCTTGAAATCCATCAAATGGATGTTAAACAACTTTCTTAAATGGAGAATTGGAGGAAGAGATTTACTTGGAACAACCTGAGGGTTTTTGTGGTTCCTGATAAAGAAAAGAAAGTGTGCAAACTTGTTAAATTGCTTTATGGACTTAAACAAGCACTCAAACATTGGAATGCCAAATTTGACCAAATAATGTTGGCAAGTGGGTTTAAAATCAACGAGTGTGACAAATGTGTTTACATTAAAAATACTCCATGTCATGAAGTCATTGTTTGTTTATATGTTGATGACATGTTGATAATGAACAAAAGTACGGCAGATATAAATGCTACTAAGCACATGTTGGCTAGTAATTTCGACATGAAAGACTTAAGAGCTGCTGACATGATCTTAGGAATCAGAATTCATAAGACTCCACAAGGTCTAGCATTATCACAATCTCACTACGTTGAAAAAGTACTTGACGAGTTCAAGTATTTGGATTTCAAGATTTCTAGACTCCAATTGACGTGAGTTATGCACTTCAAAAGAATGAAGGTGAAAGTGACTCACAATTGGACTATACAAGAATATTGGAAAGTTTGATGTATATCATGAATTGTACGCGACCAGATATAGCATGTGCTATTAGCAAACTGAGTCGGTTTACAAGTAATCTCAATCAAATACATTGGATGGCAATGAAACGAGTTTTGGGGTATCTGAAACATACCCAAAATTATGCTTTGCATTATAAAAAATATCCCTCTATGATTGAGAGATATAGTGATGCAAATTGGATCACCGGATCATCTGAAGTTAAATCCACGAGTTGATATATTTTTACAATTGGGGGTGGAGCAGTGTCTTGGAAATCATCCAAACAAACATGCACCGCCAGTTCTACAATGGACTCTGAATTTATAGGTTTAGATAAGGCCGGTGAAGAAGCTGAATGGCTCTAGAATTTCTTGGAAGATATTCCATTTTGGCACAAACCTTTGGCACCTATTAGTATACATTGTGATAGTCAAGCGGCAATAGGCAGGGCAAGGAGCGTTATGTATAACGGAAAATCTCGTCATATACGATGGAGACACAATACCATTAGACACCTATTCTCTAGTGGTGCTATCACGATTGACTACGTAAAGTCAAGAGATAACGTGTCGGATCCTCTTACAAAAGGCCTATCTAGAGAGGTAGTTAAAAGATCATCAAAGGGAATGGGGTTAAGGTCTATGACAAGTCATCATGGTAGTAACTCTACCTAGCAGACTGGAGATCCCACGAGCTATGTTCAACGAGATCAAACAAAGTTATGAATGACGGTTCAAATTGTCAAATAACTCAATCCATTCTCGTTATGAAGACAATGTTCATAAATCGAGTTAAAGCATTAAGGCTTTTTGATAAGTCAATAAAGCATAAAGCTTTTTAATGATTCGCTAAGTCTGGCAGGATATGATCAGATACTGTGTCTATAGGATTACACGTTTAGAAATCAACTATGTGAGTAAGCCTCTTCAAGGGAATGAAAGTAAAAGCCCATTCTCTAAGCACTCATGAAACCAGGCGGCGTTCATGGCTGAAACGAACACAACCATGAGAACCATAGATGGTTAAGGATTGATTGTGTGACTTATGTTGTCTAGGTATACAACAAAGCTCAATGGTTCAAAGCTACCAAATCTACTGATTGACCGAGTATATCCGATATAAGTTCACTACGGAAAGTTCAAAGGGAAACCTAATTATCTAGATGCAATTAATTCTTGCATGTAAAACACACACGCGTCCGTGCATTCCTTTATTTTATAGTCATTCCCCATTCATGTGGAGGATTGTTGGGCTTTTAAGCTTGATGTAGCTTAAAGAGGGTGAATGAAAAATAGAGAAAAATAAAATATTTGAGTTTCCCTCCTTGGCAAATGGACATTGTCCCATATTAGAGGAAGAAAAGGCTTTTGATAGGTATATACACAATTGCTCTTCTTCTAGCTCTTAAAAAGTTAAGAAGAAGGCAAGCCTTGCGTCATCGTCGTCGTCGCTCGCTCGGCTCGGCTTCGGCTTCGAATTCGGATTTGGATTTGGATTTGGTCAAAGATTGATTGATTAATCTTTTTTGGACAAAATTCCTTTCAATTATTTAATTAATTAATTTAATTAATTAACGAAAATTCAATTCGGAATAACCCATGACCCGCGACCCGGTCCGATCCGTTTTCTTTCCCGGATTATTTTAAAAATCTGTTTTCTGTTTTTCCCCCAATATTTCTCCCCACCTGTTCCAACAGCTATGGCTATTTCTGAAAGGTTGCAAACCTTTTCAAAAACAGTGCCAAATGGTCTACAAATATGCCTTGAATCCCAGAATCTTTACTTACTAAATTTTCTGATTTCTTCTTCTTCTTCTGCACAATATTTTCCTGTGCGTTTTACGACCATTGAGTGGTTCGAAGTTCACCGGAGTTTTTGGTACCAATACACTGGTGAGTTAAATCATTCTATCCGGGGAGGATATATTCCAGCACCTCAGGTACTTGAGGGGAATAATTTCCTTAAGGACACACTGTGTATTCAGTGGGCTCGATTTATTCCAAAATTATTTTTCAAATATTATTTTGATATACTGTTTCTACTAACCTTATGTTTCTGTTTATATTTCAGAAAGTTTACTAATTTTAATATTTATTACAATAATACAGTTTAATAACAATATGTAATACTAATAACATAGGAAATCGACAGATAGAACATATCTTGTTAGGGTCATTTTCTATTTAAATTGTTATTGAGTATAGAAGATCATTTTACTTGTTCACTTGGTAGTTATGTCAGTTTATTAATAGATGGCAAGCGTTCTTATAATATACATACACTTTTTACATGTAACAATCATGACTTTTCTCTCAGTTTGTCACTTAATCGTTACAAATAACTAGTGAGTAATTCAAAGGACTAGATCAAGACAGAAATTAGCACGTCGTGACACCAAAGGGATGATCTTGGTGGAATGTTCCCATCTTTTATGGTTTTAGCAAAATATCACTCTTTTTTACATGAATATTATAGTTCTTTAATTTTTAAAGCTTGAAATTCTTGTTTGACGGTGGAAAATAAAGCTAATGATCGATTATTATTATCAAAATCATTTGACTATTGATAATTTGTGTTTAAACTTTTTGTTCAAACATAAATTTTGGTGATTTACTGTAAAAATTTCAAAACTGCATTGTTGGACCTTAGAAAGTGTTGAAGACAACAAAGTGGTTCTTTTTTATTAGGTGTTATTCAACTAAATTGGCGATTTGGGAAGTTTTGTGTTGTTATTTGGAAGCTTTATTTCAAATTTGAGATCATTCTGAGCAGATTTTGGGTTGTTTGATTGAAATTGAAGTTGCAAATTCAAAAAACACTTTGTTAGAACAACCCAAATAAAAGTATGCCAATTCGGTAGATTTCGATGATAACTTACCAGATAGGTAGACAAAATATAACATCGACCCGTTAGAGGTATCCCTGACAGGGGCGGATCTACGTAGTCCGTGCCGGGTGGTGAAGCACCCATTGACGCCGGCGTGAACTATGTAATGTTATACAAGAAAACATACGAAAGTAATATAAACAATTGGTAAGCATCCACGAACCAAAAAAAGCTCGTGGGTGCTTTGGTTCAAAGCTGAAGTTGAGAGCGCGTTTTTAGGCCACACGAGTTCCAGTCCGAATTGGGACAGCATTTCGCTAAGCCTGCTACTTTTCAAGGCTAGCTATTTTTTCTGCCTTTTCAATGCTCTGACTTTGACCTTTTCTTTTAGTTTTCTTTTTTTACTTTCCCTATTTCCTTTAGACTTTATCTCATCCAGGATAAAGTTAGCTTCTACTAAACACCAAATGACCAAGAGATTATGTTATTATTAAAGCTAGAGATTGAAAACATTTAGTAAAGGGATTCTGGATTTTTTTTTTTATGCTTATTGTTTATGGTTTTTACAAAGTTCATTGTGACTTTATGATTAGAAGTTTGTTTTGGTAGTGGCGGTGTTTTTTCATTAACTTTTTACACTATCGCGCTAGAATAGTTGTGCATTTATACTATATAATTGGTAGCAAATTTATGTTAAAGGAAATGAGCACCCACCACCTTAAAATTCTGGATCCGCCACTGATCCCTGATATCAGAAGTATAACAATCTGGTAGACTTCAATGAATAACTTAACAAAAAGGTAGAGTAATAATAGCATCAGCTCTATCGGATTGGTAGAAAAATCTTGAAGAGCAATAGTATGATATTCCCTCAGAGTTGGTTTAAGTAGAAAGAGAGATAGAGAAACACACTTCCTCCTCTACTTGTGTTTTTGATAGCTTGATTTACTAGCTAAAAGGGAGAAGACACAACAATGATAAATGATCTCTTTAGGCTTGAGTTCAAATGTTGGTACTGATTCGAACTAGATTTCTGACATATTAGACTTCAGTTACCAGCACTTACCAGATTGGTGGAATAATGCTTAGTTTCTTATGGTCGAGCTAGTGGTAATTGCCAAAAAGAAATCAAGGGGTGGGATAAATCGAAGTTGTCTTTATAATCTAGCACATGATTTATGTGGGAAATGACAAATTTTCTAGTTCTACTTCTCTTTTATTGCTATTTGGTTTAGCCGATAAACCGCCTGATAACCGAATCGTTAATCTGATACCAATCCGCTCGATGTCTTATTGGATGGCTAGCGGATTACTGCATTTATAAACCTATAACCGTTAAGCACAAATAACCGCCCGATTCGCCTTGGGGCTGTGCCGGCCTGCCTTTCGATCGATACACAGTTGAGAAGGCCGATCACAAATGCTACAGGTGTGGGAGCGGTCCTGGTCAGGTAAGGCTAAGACGGCGCCTCGCATATGGGTAGCAAGAGGGCGCTTATGCCCCGATGGTGGAGCCTTATAGGGAAGGGCCCAGCCCAATAGGGACAGCACATCCTTCACTTCAAGCGCACCTCTGTATCAACTGAATCACTCTTTTCAGTTTTGGGGACGCTCTGCTAAGACCACCTCAAAAAATTCCTTTTGTGTAAATCATCCGGATCAAGACGGAAGCTTAAAAGAAGCAATCAGATAGTATAAGGATTGCGGCTGAAAGATAAATAGTGAGAACATAGGGTGCAAAATGCAATCTATACAACTCCATTCCGGATTAGTAGATTCCAATAATTTGGGCTTGGGTATGAACCAAAGATGAATTTGGGCCTATGCTCCACTTGATGAATTTAGACCACGATGTCTATGAGAAATTTACGTGGAATACAACAACCTAAAGAGTTATAATAAATTAATACACTTAAATACTCATATATTAGTATATAATGAATAAACTATAACAGATTTCATATATACATTATATAGTATATAGTATAGATTATAAAAATATAATATAATAGTATAAGATGAATATGCTATAACAAATTTCATACATTTATTATATTTGACTCCTATATTATATAGATTACATCTCTCACCTATTTCTGAATGGCTGCATTTGAATTGAGGTCGATTTGATTAGGCTTAATTTTAGGGATGTCAAATAGTTTAGGAAAAATTGATTGTATTTGAATTGTAGTCAATTTTCTTAAGCTTAAATTTAGGGAATGTTAAGAATTCTATTAAATTTTGCTAAAATTTTGGTATCTTTCATTTAATATAGGTTGAATAGTGTCCAAGGAAAGAGATCCTTTTAACTTGAATATATGTTAAATATATAAAATAAAGATAATGATATTGTAAAATAGCAAATCAATAGGTAGTTGCAAATGATGAAATATACTATCTAAAGCGGCCCAGTTTCATTTGGGAGTCAATTAATCTAGATTCGCGCGTTCCACTTTAGAAATAAAGTACTTCCAACTATCCCCAAGGCTCGAAATCGATACATTTGATTAAGGACAAAGGTTGTACTTAATCTGAGTTATGCTGATTACTTGTTACTGTTTGCCAGAGGGGACAATGATTCGACACATAAATTGCATGAATATTTTGTTACATTTTCATCTGCCTTTTGATTGCAAGCTAACTTGGCAAAGAATGCTATATACTGTGGAAGAATGGAAAGCAAAGTTAAAGAAGCAATTATGCTAAGGTATTCTCAAGGGCAGCTTCCCTTCAAGTATTTAGGGGTGCCATTGGACACAAAGAAACTATGGTACAATGGCAACCACTCATTGCCAAAATAATGGCAAAGATAACTTCATGGACAACAAAAAAACTATCAGATGCTGGAAGAGCTCAACTGATTCAAACAGTTCTATTTGGAATTCAATCCTAGTAGACTCAAATTTTCCCCTGCTAGTCAAGGTGATTAAATTGATTGAAGCCTTCTGTAAAAGTTACATGTGGTTGGAGGAAATGAAATTACCAAAAGAACTCTTATTGCTTGGGAGAAAGTCTGCTTAACCAAGTCTATATGTGGCCTCAACCTGAGCAACCTACTGGTATGGAATACCGCTGCTATTGCTAAGACATTTTGGGACTTGTCTCACAAGCAAGACAAACTATGGATCAAGTGGATACATATCCTCTGCATCAAAGACTAGAGTGAAGAGAACATACCCTTACCAAAGAATGCAAGCTAGATGATAAGAAGAGTGTTACCAAGAAAATTTACCTACAACAAATACCAATCTATCCAAAAACTAGCAAGAGAGGACTAATGTTTAGAATGCTGCTAAACCTAAAGCTATTTTCACTATGTGGTTGCAGTGTCAAGGGAGACTTTTAACAGTGGACAGACTCAAGAAATGGGGACTTGGTATGACTGATAATTATGTACTATGTCAGTCTAATTTAGAGAAAAGAGATCACCTATTTACTGAATGGGGTACGGCTCCGCTCCATTACTGGTTGCTCCAGTATTTATCAATACAATCTTAGATGACTGACACGTGTGCTCTTTCAATTTGAAAGTCCAAGATTTGTTTTTATTGGGAATAAACCCCCCCACTGAAATAATATTCACGGTAATAATAGCGGAATAATAATATAGTATCGAGATACGGTAATCAACAAGAATAAAAAGAACAACAAGGACACAAAGATTTTTAACGTGGAAAACCCTTCTGAATAAGGAAAAAAACCACGAGCCCGAGAGGAGCAAAGTAATTCACTATAATGAGGAATTTTACACCCAGTAGTCCGAGTAAAATACTTCAGGGACCACTATATACTCAAAAGAAATAACCCTCTTTTAAGATTCCCACCTCACTACAATATCGCTCACACTCTCTATTTTTTCTACACAGTCTATTTCTCACAATGCCTGAGAAATACTCTCTGCAACTACTGTGTTACTTTTCTTTCTCTATGTGTTAAATGAAGAAGCCGAGAGCCTCCTTTTATAGGGTGAAGTTGCCGCCCACTTGACCAATCAGGAGCATTGGTTCATTTGCAATTTGAATTGCAACTTGCCAATTTGCATTCTTGCAAATTGTTTGGCAAAACCGATTCGGAGATTTGGAATCTAACTTCATCTTCTTCTTTTTTTTCTTTTTCTTTATTATTATAGGGATGGACCCCACAATCTCCCCCTCCAGACCCATTCTTCTGAAGGAGTTAATACCGGACTTCTAACTTGAGTGCGTGCCGATAAGTTCTTTTCACAACTCCAACTTGTCTCTTGGTACCACCTTGGTCAACATATCTGTAGGATTCTCACTTATGGAGATCTTCAGGACTTGCAGAGATTCGCTCTCTACCTTTTCTCGGATCCAATGATATCTTACATCGATATGTTTGGTCCTTGCATGGTATATGGAGTTCTTGCTCGAGTCTATTGCACTTTGATTGTCACAATAAACAATATACTTCTTCTGCTGCAAGCCAAGCTCTTGAAGGAACCGTTTCAGCCATATCATCTCCTTGCCAGCTTCTGTAGCAGCAATGTACTCCGCTTCAGTTATGGAGAGTGCGACACACTTCTGCAACCTCGACTGCCATGATATAGCTCCCCCTGAAAATGTAAACAAATATCCAGTAGTGGATTTTCTGTTATCATTGTCACCTGCCATATATGCATCTGTATAGCCTTTCAAGACTAGATCAGATCCTCCAAAGCACAAACAATCTCCTGCGGTACCTCTCAGGTACCTGAGTATCCACTTGACAGCTTCCCAGTGTTCTTTTCAAGGATTTTCAAGAAACCTGCTGACAACACCAATTGCGTGAGCAATATCAGGTCTAGTGCATACTATAGCATACATCAAACTTCCGATGGTAGAAGAATAAGGAACTTTGGTCATGCTTTCCTTTTTCTCCATTATTGTAGGACACATCTTCTTGCTCAACTTCAGATGAATAGCAAGAGGTGTGCTGACTGGCTTAGCAATCTTCATGTTGAAGCGTTACAGTACACGTTCAATGTACTTCTCCTAAGACAGCCACAACTTTTTGCTTGTTCGCTCTCAAACAATCTTCATTGCCAGAATTTGTTGTGCTGGGCCCAAGTCCTTCATATTAAAGGACTTAGATAAGTCTCCCTTCAACTTGGAAATCAGCTCCTTGTCTTGTCCTACAATCAACATGTCATCCACATACAACAACAATATAATGAAGTTGTTATCAAAAAATCTTTTGTAGTATACACATGGATCAAAAAATGTCTTTATGTAAGTTTGACTTTTCATGAATGAGTCAAACTTCTTGTACCACTGTCTTGGTGCCTGCTTCAACCCATAAAGACTCTTATTCAGTTTGCACACCATGTGTTTTCTTTCAGCTACTTCAAATCCTTCTTGCTGCTCCATATAGATCTCCTCTTCCAAATCTCCGTGAAGAAATGCAGTTTTCACATCCAACTGCTCCACTTCAATATCTAGGCTAGCTGCTAAGCTCAAGATTGTACGAATAGAAGTCATTTTGACAACAGGTGAGAAAATTTCATCAAAATCAATACCTTTCTTCTGTTCGAAGCCTTTAACCACCAATCGAGCTTTGTATCTAACCAGCTTGCCATTTCCATCTTTCTTGAGTTTAAAGACCCACTTATATTTGAGTGGTCTTCTACCCTTTGGAAGTTCAACCAGCTTGTAGGTGCCATTTTTCTGTAGAGATTCTATCTCTTCTTGCATAGCTTTCATCCACTGGTTCTTTTCTGGATGGGACAGCACCTCCTTAAGACTTTATAGCTCTCCCTCATCACTTATGAGGACATACTCCATGGAAGGGTACCTGCATGCTCGACATCATCATCAAGTTGCTCCCCCTGCTCAATAACCTTACCAGGTTGCTCTCCTTGCTCGGCAACCTCGTCGGTCGTACTTTCTGCACTTGTGGGATAGTTAGAAGAATAAGGAATGGTAAAAAGGTTAGGGATTATACCATTCTTTGTCTTCTCTAACTGATCATCTACAGCTCCAACTTCACTTTCTTGGAAGATTACATCTCTGCTCCTAATGACCTTCTTCTTTACAGGATCCCACAATCTGTACCCGAACTCTTCATCTCCGTATCCGATGAATATGCAGGGAACGGATTTATCATCCAACTTTGTTCTCTGCTCCTTTGGTACATGTGCAAAAGCTCTGCAACCGAACACCTTCAGATGTGAGTAGGACATCTCCTTGTTGGTCCAAACTCTCTCTGGGATGTCAAACTCCAATGGAACTGATGGACTCCTATTGATCAGGTAACAGGCTGTCTGAACTGCTTCACCCCAGAATGACTTGGACAGTTTAGCCATTCCGAGCATGCTTCTCACCTTCTCAACAATGGTGTGGTTCATCCTCTAGGCTACGCCATTGCGCTGTGGGGTTCCAGGAATTGTCTTTTCATGTCTGATCCCATGACTTGAACAGTACTCTTCAAATTCCCTTGAAGTGTACTCACCTCCATTGTCACTTCAGAGACGCTTTATCTTTCGACCCGTCTCTCTTTCCACCAGAGCATGAAACTTCTAGAAAACTTGAAACACCTGATCTTTAGTTTTCAAGATATAAACCCAAAATTTACGTGAAGCATCATCAATAAAAGTAACAAAATATTTGTTACTGCCCAGCGATTCAATTTCCATTGGACCACAAACATCAGAATATACTAAATCAAGCATATTCAATTTTCTTTCAGACGGTGTCTGAAATGAGACTCTATGTTGCTTACCAAATAAACAGTAGTCACAAGGTTTTACTGTTGTACCTTTGGCAAACAAGATGAGTGATTTCTTGGCAAGAATCTGCAATCCCTTCTCGCTCATATGACCCATTCTTTTGTGCCACAAATCTACAGAAATCTCATCTTGTGTCGCATTCAATTCACCTTGGCATATTTCTGCATTTGTCCTGTACAACGTGCCACGAGCAACTCCCTTTGCAATCACCAATGATCCCTTGGTGAGTCTCCACTTTTGATTTGCAAAATAGTTCTCGTATCCATCTCGGTCTAAAGCAATTCCCGAGATCAAGTTCATCCGCAAATCAGGTACATGTCGCACGTCCGTTAGAACCAATGTGCATCCGACATTTGTCTTGATACAAATGCCACCAATCCCCGCAATCTTTGAGTAACTTGTGTTACCCATTCTCACAGTTCCAAAATCACCTGCTACATATCTGCAAAAAAGATCTCTTACCGGTGTGGCATGGTAAGATGCCGCTGTGTCAACCACCCATTCCGACTCTGGACCTGACAGGTGCATGCATTCCTCTTCCTCATTTATAAAGAGGACAACATTATCATTGTTTTTCACCATGGCGGTTGTGTTGTCGTCATTCTTCTGGCCACTGGTTTCACCTTTGCCCTTCCTTGGATTTGAGCAATCTCTTTTGAAGTGACCTGGTTGATCACAATTGTAGCAATTTCTGGCTCTTGATTTGGATAGGTTCTTTGACTTCCCACGAGCTCCGAATCTACCATAGTTGCTCGAACTACTTTGATAACTCCTACCTCTACCTTCTGTGATGAGAGCCCGTCCTTGATTTTTAGGCTTCTTTCTCATCTTCTCATTGAGTAGAAGAGTCGATGTGACATCTTTTAACTCAATGGTGGTCTTACCATGCAGGATAGTTGTTGCCAAATTATCATATGAAGATGGCAACGAGTTCAATAGCAAGATGGCTTTATCTTTTTCCTCGATTTTCACTCCGAGGTTGGCGAGCTTTGTGATTAGTCCGTTAAACACATTTAAATGTGACAAATCCGTACCTTCACCCATGTGTAGGGCGTATAACTGCTTCTTCAGGTACAATTTATTTGTCAGTGTTTTGGACATGTATAGGCTTTCCAACCTTGTCCAAATGCCATGTGCGGTGTCTTCATCAATGATGTTATTTACCACATCATCTGATAAGTGCAACCTGATTGCACTAGCAGCTCTTTCATCCAATTCAGTCCAATCCTCAGCTTTCATGACATCAGGCTTTTTGGCATCATCATTTAGTACCTTGTGTAATCCTTGTTGGATAAGCAGATCCCTCAACCTTCTTTGCCATGTTGAGAAACCGTTATCTCCGTTAAACTTTGCTACCTCGTACTTTACTCCGGACATTTTTGTTTCACCGAGTATAGTACTAGCGACAGTGAAGAATATTTCTGTGAACGAGCAGAACCTGTGCTCTGATACTAGTTGTTGGGAATAAACCGCCCACAGAAATAATATTCATGGTAATAACAGCGAAACAATAATGTAGTACCGAGATACGGTAATCAACAAGAATAAAAAGAACAACAAGGACACAAAGATTTTTAACGTGGAAAACCCTTCTGAATAAGGGAAATGTGACGACCCGGCCCATCGTCTCATGTGTTAGCGCTCCGTTTCCCCCATTTTATGCTTCTTCATGTTTCGTTATCGGTATGTGGTGTGTTAGAATTGATTTGGATTGGTTCTGATAAGAAATGAGACACTTAGTCTCTTTAAGGAAGGCTTAAGTTGGAAAAGTCAACCGAATGTTGACTATTGAGTTAGAGGGCTCGGATGTGATTTCCGGTGATTCGGTTAGCTTCGGGGGATGATTTGTGACTTAGGAGTGTGATCGGAATTAATTTTGGAGGTCCGGTGTAGAATTAGGCTTGAATTGGCGAAGTTAGTATTTTGGCGAATTCCGTTGATGGGTGAGATTTTGATCCGAGGGTCGGAATGGAATTCCGAGAGTTGCTGTAGCTTTGTTATGTGATTTGTGATGTGTGTGCAAAATTTCAGGTCATTCGGACGTCATTTGGTCGGGGTTTTGATCGAAAGTGCATTTCGGAGGTTTTGAGAAACTTAGGCTTGAATTCGATGAGTTTCGAGTAATTTGATGTTGCTTGAGGTATTTTGATGATTGCAACAAGTTTGAATGATGTTATGGGATATGTTGGCATGTTTGGTTGAGGTCCCGAGGGCCTCGGGTGAGTTTCGGATGGTCAATCGGACCACTTTATGCCTTAAAAGATAGCAGAAAATTTGTAGAGAACTTTTGTTCTATGCGATCGCAGAGGGAGTCATGCGATCGCATAGAAGGATTTGAAGGGGTGTTGAATTTGTTCAATGCGATCGTGTACAGCTGGTTGCGATCGCACAGTGTTGGATGTTGATGCATTGCGATCGCAGAGCATGTTTTGCGATCGCATAGGGTATTTTTGAGGGCTGGAAAATTTGTGCTATGCGATCGCAATAGCAAGGGCTGATCGCATAGAGTTAGTCAGTGGCCTGGGCAGAATGTTTTATATCATTTTATCAGCGATTTTGGGGCTCATTTACTCCATTGTTGATCTTTTTGGGAGCTTTTTGAAGGAAATTGAAGAGGGAATCAAGGAGAATCGATTGGAGGTAAGATTTTTGAACTTAAAACTCGTTTTTATTGTGAAATCCACCTAGAAATTCATGGAATTAAGCCAAAAGTGGAAGAACTAGGGCTTGAGTTTTTGATATTTCAAATTGGAATTTGAAGGGCCATTTTGGAGGTCGGATTTGGGAGTTCTTGGTATGTATGAACTCGTGGCGAGATGAGGAATCCATTGATGTGAATTTTATAATTTTTCGAGAAGTGGGCCCGGGGCTCGGGTTTTGCTAGTTTCGAGATTTTTGCTATTTTTTTGATTGTTTTCGATTGGGTATTGTTCCCTTAGCATATTGTGATGTATTCGCTCTGATTTTGGATAGATTCGACGCTCGTGGAGGCCGATTTGAGGGGCAAAGGCGGCGCGAGCTAGAGATTTCACCGGTTCGAGGTGAGTAATGATTGTAAATGATAGTCTGAGGGTTTGAAACCCCGGATTTGCACATCACAGTGTTGTATTGAGGTGACTTGCACGCCGGATAGCGAGCGTGGGGTAGAGCACCGTTGGGGATTGTGACTTGGTCCGTCCCGATTGATGAAATTACTACGTATTTGACTGAAACTACTTGTTATCATCATAATTTGGGTTGATTGCCATGTTTGGGCTTCGTGCCAACTATGTGAATCCTTCAGGGATTGATATCACTGTTTTCGCATTACTTTGCATATTATTTGATCTCGGTCCAGGGTTTTTATACTGTTTTGCAAACTCAGCCATTTTTCTAAGATTTAAAAATTTAAATAATATTTTATTGACGTTTTGAGCTGAGAACCATTATTTTGATATTGCCCAAGTGGCTTATGTGCATTTCTGGACTAAGCATGGATCGGGCTGCCCGCCGCAGCAGTGTTATAGTGATTTCTGGATATATGGATGGCTCGGGTTGCGCGCCGCAGCGGTATTGTATTGATATTGAGGCCGAGGGCCTGGTTGGTGCCACGAGATGGCTTGATTATTTGCGCTTGGGCTGTAGGAGCCCCTCCGGAGTCTGTACACACCCCAGTGAGCGCCGTCGACGTTAAATATGGATGGCTCGGGCTGCACGCCGCAGCGGTCATATGCATTGCATTGCACTCATGCATTGGTTCCTATTTGTATTACGTGTCATGACATTCAGCACTCGCATTTTATTGGCTTCTATGCTACTTCTTGCACTGCTTACCTGATACCCTGGTGTTATTTGTTGATGGAGTGCTGTGCCTGAGGGGCTGACTTATGTGCTGACTTGCACTATCTGTTTCTCATTCGTTTGCTTAACTGTTGAAAAAGACATTTTCAAAAGAGGTTTTAACTGAGCCCAGATAGATTTTCTAAAGATTTTCACGGTTTCACTATTTTTCTCAAAGGGTTACACTGTTCTATATAGCATGGTGGCTTGCTTTACGTGGTTTCTTGCTGCTCAGTTATTATTTACCTTTATTACTCACTGAGTACTCACTTTACTCCCTGCACCTCGCGTGCAGATGCAGGTATTGGTTTACCCGGTAGCGGGTTTGAGCTAGTTGAGGATTGGCTATCGTAGCTGAGCAAGGTGACCGTCAGCGTTCGCAGCACCGGACTTCTTTCTTTTAATTCCAGATTTTTATTCTATGTATTATATGCTTTGTAGTTGTATTAAAAATCCTTCTAGATGCTCGTGACTTGTGACACCCCGATTTCGGGCTGAGTCGGGATGGGATTTCCTGTTTTATCACGTTTATTCCGCAATATGATTTTTTCTTTATTATCTATGATTCAGACTTATTCATGCTAAGTAACTGTTAAAAGAGGCGTTGTTGTTCTGTTGGCTGGCCTTGTCTTCACGAGAGGCGTCATCACGACCGGGTTTGGGGAATTGGGTCGTGACAGGAAAAAACCACGAGCCTGAGAGGAGCAAAGTAATCCACTATAATGAGGAATTTTACACCCAGTAGTCCGAGTAAAATACTCCAGGGACCATACTCTTTGCAACTACTGTGTTACTTTTCTTTCTCTGTGTGTTAAATGAAGAAGCCAAGAGCCTCCTTTTATAGGGTGAAGTTGCCGCCCACTTGACCAATCAGGAGCATTGGTTCATTTGCAATTTGAATTGCAACTTGCCAATTTGCATTCTTGCAAATTGTTTGGCAAAACCGATTCGGAAATTTGGAATCCAACTTCATCTTCTTCTTTTTTTTCTTCTTTTTCTTTATTATTATGGTGCAACACTATTCATGCACTATAATGGTGCAAGATTTGGTGTTCCATTGGAGCAAATACCAAATTTTACACCAAATTTAGATTTGGTGCAGCCTTGGAGATGGCCTTAGAAAGAGAAAGGAGCTAAATCTGGGAGTTAAAAACTTTCAAGCTTTCTCATTATTTCCTTTCCATCTTCTTCATTTTCTAAAGCATAACCAAAAATATAAAATAAAAGGGAAAAAAATTCCAATTTGTTATAAATAGAATTTTATTTATGGTGAATGTCTATATTTAGAGAGATTCTAGGGTATATTACTTGGTGGCTAAGTCACCCTCTCCCTATAAATAGAGGGTTCTATTCCATTGTAATTCATCCTAAAATCAATAAGAATTCTCTCTCTACTTTTCTCTGAAATACTCTTCTTCTTCTTTTATTGTTTTATAACACGTTATCAGCACGAGACTCTAACCAATTGAGTAGAAGCTTTGGGATTGAGCATAATGACTGTCAATTATTCCATGAACTTCCTTCATGATTAAATTCTGGATTTAAGGTAAGTATTTTACCGTATTTTTCTCTTTTATTCTATACTTTGATTTTAAATACAAGCAAATACAACAACGTTTGATTATAACTCTAATGGAGTTTGTAAGAAATTATAACCACCTGAAGTGGTAAATTTTTATGCCCGTCATGATCAAATTCACGTATGATTGTGGGCAAAGAATTGAAAACCCGTCCCATTGAATTTGCTCCATTCTCATTCCCTTAAGAGAATGTGATAGTAGTATGTGATAAGTCTGAATGAAGATAAAATTATTACTATGAATGTATCAATAGATATGGACGTGGCAATAGACGAAATTATAATCGTCATCATTTGTGGTAATGAGAACAATAAGGATTCTCAAAATAATCTTTCACTCTGTGATCGATTTGACATGAGATTTTGTAAAGCACATATAGATGATTATGGTCCATTCATGATGTGAATGTGACAACATCTGATTTATGAATACATATTCATTCTTGTAAGAATATGAACGTGCTAGTGGTAGTGAATGTACCACGCTCACCTCTAGAAGAAGGTTTGAGATGATATAAGAAAATAATGTCATTATTATATCATGAATGGTCATTTGTCACGTACCTATTGCACGCCAAAATAATTTGGTAATGTGATTATTAAAGAATAAAATTAATGCAAGAAACATATCTTGCATATAATTTTGACCATAACCATAATGGTATAACTTTCTCCTTGAAAGAGATATTCACCATATGGATGTTGATGAATATGTGGTAGTACAAAATTAATTGAGAGCTCTGAGAGAGCCAATTATTACCATTTTGGAGGAATACAATTGATTATCATATCAATTTATTGTGTTGTAGTAAGTCTCAAAGAAACTTACTTAGTTTCTAAAGTATTCGCAAAAACGATTGGTTATATTGAGACTATATAAATAAAGGAAAGATTTAATATCTTCAATTACTACAACTTGTAGCGGGGTAATATGTATGTGAAAAGCTACCCTCTTTATTCTCCAGTTTATACCACACAAACAAAAGAATGCCACAATAAAGTAGAAGTTTATTGATATAAAAACTCATATCATAATAAACTTGGAGTTAATTGATATCCAGTTGGCATAGCTGGTTTAGTCATATCAATTTAAGTATGATGTGCAAAAATAAAAGAGAATTCACATGGGTAAATATTAAAGAACTAGAAAGTTCTTTACAAATTCTCTAATGTTGCTTGTTCTCATTAATTAATTGACCAACTAAATTGGGATTGAATCCCATGAATGTTGGAAATATCAAAGGTGAATATGGGCTCATTCACCTGCCATGTATGCCACATAAGATGCATCTATGAGATGGTTACATGTGCGATTATTATTAACCCGCAACCTGACTGGTGTTTGCGAGGTAACTTGCTCAGTAATTTAATTTCGAGCATAATTTCCAGATTTTCTATTCAAGAAGTTCATCTTGATAAGTTGGTTTACATCACAATTGATTTAGAAAAATGATTTATTGAGTGCCTCCACTTAATAGCTAAACAATTGCTTATGAGAATAAAATTTTGTATATCAGTTTGATATACGTTATATACGAAAGTATATTATTTTTCCCCCTCACAAGTGGTTCGGGGTCAGGAACCAAATAATTCCATCTTATTATTATTGATGTACGGTGTATATTTTGATTAACACCATAATGCACAAAGGTGGATTCTTTAAGTTGAGGAAACAAGTTAGTTTTTCTAACATGAGGGGGGAGACAAGATACAACAGTTGAGAAAAAGTTACATGGAATGAATTATCATTTATACATCTAGATCCCCGAATAAAATAATATGAACTTGTAGTTCATAAAAGGATAATTCATGTGCAATTTATTGCAAAGCATGCTAGACGCATTTGCTGACCCAAAGAAAGTAACTATATTCTCATTGCAAATACTCCTATTAATATAAGTCCTAGAAGGACAAAGTCTATGGTAAGCTTAAAGCGTATAGACAATCGGTTTCAAATAAACTTCTTGATAAAGAAGATGAGCAAATGATCAAAATGATCATAATAAAGGAGGCAAGTGATCTGGAAGATCACATGACATAACACTTCATAAAATCTGAGAGATTCAGGTACCTGAATATATGAATGAAGAGATCTCTATGTTATGTCTTTAGGAAAAATAAGGAGGTTGGAACCGATATAAAATATTTGTCGACGACATCTATAATAGCGCTAAATATATATGAGGATCTCAAGTCTGGAGAAAAAATTCAAGTAGAATTTGGTTTCCTATGAAAGACATGTTTTGAACATGTAGTTCAAACACTTGAAAGTATAAAGTCAATGGTATGTGCAATCAGTTTTCAATATCTTATATGTCTAGCATGACATGAAAACTTGACATGCATCTAAAGTCTATTATATGGTTTATATGACTTAATTTATATGACAATCCATGAAGGATTTAAATTGCTTGAAGCATATACAATTCTTGATCTTGAAGTACCACATCCTCAGTGCAATTTGTGCACATATGTATCTTGCTATAACTATAAGCATGATAATGTGATAGCGAAAATACCTCTATGGAGATATTGAAAAGCCATTCCACGACATTATATGAAGACATTATATATCTATCAAGAATGATGATTTCAAGGTGCAATATAATCATTCAAGTTAATATGACTGATTTGTTTATCAAATATCTACCAAGGATCTTTTGAAGATGGTGCACAAGATTGGAATGCAAATGCTCAAGGATGTTAATTGATGCTCTCATCAGGGGGAGTTAATAGCGTTGTACTCTTTTTTCCTTACAAGGTTTTGTCCCACTGGGTTTTCCTTGCAAGGTTTTTAACGAGGCAACCAAAAGGCGTATTATTAGATATGTGTACTCTTTTTCCTTTTCTAGATTTTTTTCCCATTGGGTTTCATTTTAGTTAAGGTTTTAACGAAGTACATTATCTGTTGAATAGACATTCAAGGGGGAGTGTTATAAATAGAATTTTATTTATGGTGAATGTCTATATTTAGAGAGATTCTAGGGTATATTACTTGGTGGCTAAGTCACCCTCTCCCTATAAATAGAGGGTTCTATTCCATTGTAATTCATCCTAAAATCAATAAGAATTCGCTCTCTACTTTTCTCTGCAATACTCTTCTTCTTCTTTTATTGTTTTATAACACAATTAAAAATAATATTAGTTTGATCAAAGTGGGACTTAATTTGTGGAGGTTTTGAGCTCTACCAAATTTGGACGACGTATATAAAACCTTTCGAAAGTTCCATTGTGCCATTATCTTGAAACCTCTCAAGATTCAAACAGAGAGAAGTGAAATGCTATCCGCTCAGATTATAACAATTTCTATACCAATAAAGTATTCTTTAATTTTTTGGTAGTATTTTATACTCCCTCCGTTCTAATTTATGTGAATCTATTTCTTTTTTGGTCTGTTCCAAAAAGAATGATCCCTTTCTAAATTTGAAAATAATTTAGCTTAAACTTACAATTTTACCCTTAATGAGAAGCATTTATAACCACACGAATACTCTGAGCCCCCTTTTAACTTGTTTAGGACCACAAATTCCAAAAGTCTTTATTTTTTCTTAAACTCCGCGCCCAGTCAAATAGGTTCACATAAATTGGAACGGAGGGAGTAGCTTTTTATGCATATGCTGAGTTTCTTCGTTATACGAACTGAGAAGTTGACAACAACTCCCGTATACATGAGTCCAAGGTAAGTCATGTCTATGCCCATCTATATATATATATATAAAGCTGGGCAATCAAAGAGCTTATGTGACAGGCCTCACAAGCCAGGAAATTTATTTTCCAATTTTCTCAGATTTTAGCCATTTTCGGTCTTTCTCTTCCTTCAAAATCTACCACGTCTCTTAAATTCTGAAACGGTCCACTAAATCATCCGTAACTGTTCACTCATTCTCTTTAACTTCTCGCATCTCTTTGTATTCTAACCAACTCGCACATCTACATGTACTGATGAATTTCGACGGATTCTATTCTTCTTTCTATTCTGATTCTATTCTTTTTTCTTCCTTCTTTCTCTAGCTCTTTCTCTGTTCCTGATTTTGAAATTTCGTTGTCCTATTCTTGCAAATATTCACTAATGTGAATTTAATACCAAGTCAAGGTAATTATGCATTACAATGATTTTAGTTGTTACATAAAATTTTATCATAACAACTTCAATGAAAATTTATGATTGTGTAAATTTCTACTGATGATTTTTGCTTTTTACGGAAGTGGGTAAGATTCTTTAGNATATATTTTCATATATATATATATATATATATATATATATATATATATATATATATATATATACTATGACTCTATAAGTAAGGATGTAATAGCAATTTGGATCTCAATGTGATCTTTCCCTCTAGCTACTTCTACCTATTAACGATTTATTCTTTCCATGTTATTACTGCTTATTGACAATGTTATCCCTTTCTTAAGAAAAGAGGTTTATGATTTGATTTATTCCCATGCTATTTTTGATTTATGCCATGTTAGTTGGAACTTCTCTCTTCATTTTCGCTTTATTGCATTTACCAGGTTATTGAATCTCACTTCTAATTTTATGCTCTGATGGAGTATGCGAGAAAAGAGATTTGGTGTTTATCTTTACTTTCATTTAATTGCATTTTTTTCTCCTTTGTCCAAAAAGTCTTCACATTTTTTTTCTTCTCAAATCAATTTTGAATAGAAATATTGTGCAAGTTAATTTTCCAAATTCTAAGGTTTTTGTGCATTCCTACAGGTCTTGATAACACTAAATGAAAATTTTAAGTAAATTAGTTCCTGCTAGGATTTTAGAGTAAGAACGTGGAGTCGGAGCATGAGATTTCAATTAAGCTTTTACATAAGGCGACTGGGCATCTTCTAAGGTCTGCTTCCTTTTGTTGCTTAGCTTTAGATAAAATTTGCTGTTGTTATCAGATATAATTTGCTGCTAGGATATGATGTCAAGGTTTTTCCATATACTGATGTTTTCTTCATATTTAGTAGTAAGATGATGAAAAAGCTCATGAACCATGTAGGATTGTAAGAATTCAATTGGTTTAATGATTGCTGTAGATACCTCTGATTGAATTATGGGGAATCGTTAAATCTTTTGCATTCCCTTGGCAGTTCGCTTTAAAAGAAATCTCCAGTTTTCCTTTGTACTTAAATTCAACGTAAGGGAGTTTGATTGATTAAAAATCTAGAAAAGAGTTCCACTTGTCAGGTAGTTTATATCACTTCAATATTCTTATGCAGTTACAAATCAGATAGAGATCAATTATACATATGTCATATGAAGCCATGCAATTTTTTTTTCTTTTATCTCATTTTTTTGGCATTTTCCCTTGTTTTTATGTAATTTCTCAAATTTTTTCCAATTTTTCCCTTAATTTCCTTTCATCGCTTTCACTTTTTATTCTCTCTTTCAGTTTTTACATTTAATTTTCAGTTACCTCCTTCTCATGATTCCATTATCCCATTTAACATCCTCACATAAAGTATCAGTTACAAAATAGGTAATTGTTGCTTTTGGAAAACAATACGAAGAAATGTTTCATTTTTAAAGAATCTATATATGCTGCATTCTTGCTCACGTATTTGAAGGCTTCCAAAGCTTTCGAGCATTAGATTGGTTTTGAGACATTTTCAATTATTGAGACCAACAATGTTAATTATCTTTGCTTTCTCAATTTCACCTTTCCCCTTAATTACTTCTTCTGCTAATATTTTTTTTCTTTGCTTTCGAATATTAGATTGACGTTGAGACATTTTCAATTACTACAACCAGCAATGTTAATTATCTCCGCTTTCTCAATTTTACCTTTCCCCTTAATTACCTCTTCTGTTAGTATCTTTTTCCTCTATTTAGAAAGGAATGTCTGGACTTTCTTTTCGATTACAAATTTATGGTTGCATGAGTCTAGAATTCTTCTTTGTTTTTGTTTTCTTTTGCAGATGGGAGAGGCGTCATGTTTTTTATGCTCTATATGGAGATTTTCTGAAGCCAACAATCTATGAGGTTATGTGATTTACATATGACTAATTCAATAATTCGATGTCGAACATAATTCTTTTTCGAGGGAATTTCTTAAGAGGGATCAATATATTTGAAAGTTAACCATTTAAATTTGACTAAAAGTATTTATTGACTTTATGCCAGAAGCTTTTATTGACTTTATGCTAATTAGAACCTAAAATCGGTATTTTCTCATATATTTTTTATAACGCCTCTATGAAATTTAAATTTTTATGATACATCTATAATGTGCAGGTTGCCGAGCTATCGACTATATGAATGAATGTAACTTTGTTGAATGGGGCAAGTAGGGTCCTTCCTCAAAACAACCTTTCTTCATTAAACCGATTCCTTTCTTTTTGTTTTTTCTGCGTGATAAAAATGTATAAACATTTTCCTATACTTTTCGAGCATCTTATGTTACATACCTTCATCATGGTATGAGTTTCTTAAAACATCTCCTTTATTATTATATTTTGAGTCTTTTGGTTATTTACATTTATTATTGGGATGTTGGAGAATGAGCGAGAAAAAGAAAACTTGATATTCTTTTCTGAAAAAGAACTGGTAGGGACTAAGGAAGGGGAAAAAATATAGAAGGAAAGGACTAGATAAATAGGTAAACCAAAAAAAATCAATGGAAAAAAATTATCACAGAAGAGATTCATGTACAGCTTGATTCCTTCGATTTGGGAGTCATGGTTTCGCTTTTTCCTTTTTTCTTTTTTGCTTTTACTTATATACTTTAAGAATTGATTTATATTACCTTTTTTATAGCCTTATACACATGGTTTTAATATTAATTATTTTTAGAAGTAAACAATAATAGTAGACTGCACATTTATTGAAGAAAGATAAGAGTAAATTAATCAAAGAATACTTCTTATTAGGAAAACATATCATATATATAGATTATTATACAAAAACCAAGTATCTCTAGAACTTTTAGAAGTATCTAATTGAAGTATTAAATAATAAGATGTATAACTTGAAATTTTTTAGTTTATGAAGTTTACTAAACCGCGCGAAGCGCGGACAAATTAACTAGTTTGTTATAAACGAGGTAAGTTTAAAGGTTTTGGAAGGAGATAAAAGCCCTTGATATAAAGATAGATGGGTTCAATATTCCCAGTTCTTTTGTTACCATTAATAGAAATTTGACCAAAAATTAAAAAACTGATCTGAAATAAATCCTGGCCTTTCAACTTTAAAGAGCACACGTGTCACTTGATCTAAGACTATATTGATATATACTGGAGCAACTAGTAACGGAGCCGAGCCGCTCCCGAACTGAATGTGGTTATGCTAAAAACATATGGAGCAGACTGACTCAATGGGCACAATTACAGAATATAGTGATTTGTACATGGAATAAACACCTCTAGTTCATCTATCAACATCCCAAAGGGAAGATTGCATCAGCAAAACTCCTTAAGAAGATATATACTGAGTATACATATGCTCTGTGGACAGTGGCGGAGCTAGAATTTTAACTAAGAAGAGTCAAAATACAAATAAGTGAGCACATGAAGAAATCAAGGGGAGTCAACATACCATATATACACGTAAAATTAAGAATTTAACGTATTTATACGGTGTAATTTTCCGACGAAGGGATGTCACTTGACTCCCCTTGCCAATGAGTGGCTCCGCCACTGTCTGTGGAAGGAAAGGAACAGAGAATCTTTGAAGAGACAACCAGAGACCATGAAAGCTTTACAAGGGGATAGCCTGCATGTGTTAAATTAAAGCAGCTGGAGTGGTGAAGTGCTTAGCACATAATTTTTTTTACTGCTGATAAGATGATAGACAACACAAAATGTTTAGGACCCCGATGGACAATAGTCTTGCCTTTATTATCTCTTTGAGATCTAGCTAGCTGGGAATAGCTATGCTATTCTTGTAATGCCGTTCTTGGTGATTAATAATAATTTTAATTACAAAAAATAAAAAAGGAATTCGGACGATTTTCAATTTTTCGTGTGCTAATGTCCATGCTATTTTTATGAATTCGGAAGACGGGTTCTAAATCGTCTAAATTTTGTGGGTCCATAAAAAATGACCTAATGAAGAATAATCATTTCTTCGATATACATGTTCCTATTTTTTGGCATTTTAGGACCATGAAACAAGAACTCAGGATGATTTTTAATTTTTTGTGTGCGAACGTTCACGTCATCTTCATGAATTGTAGCGACAGGCTCCGAATCACCTAAAACTTTGTGGACCCATCAGAAATGACCTAATTAACTACAATCATTGCTTCTCAATTTAAAGAAGTTGCAAATATATGGCACCCGGGAAGACTTTCATAGTCATAAGGACCTCTATAATTTTTGCTACTTAGATAATCTTGAGGAATTAGATTTTTGTCTTACTAATCAATGTTATGTTTGCTTTCTAGAAAGCATTACACCTTCGGGCCTTCTGAGCTTCACGAGGCAAAACCGACGAGCAATTTTGCTGGAGAGACCATCTCAGGCCCTTCCTCCTACAGAAACTTTTCATTATTCAATCCTTCCTCCTCCAATTGCTTTTCCGCAGAACCTCAAGAAATTGGCTTTTAACGGGACTTGTTTGCGGTGGAAGGATTTGAGGATTGTTGGTAAATTGCCCAAACTCGAGGCCCTTAAACTGCGAACTAGTGCCTGCATAGGCGCCGAGTGGAAGGTAGTTAAGGGAGGTTTTCCTAGTTTGAAGTTTTTGCTACTGGAATGTTTGAAGGTTCGGTATTAGAGAGCCAGTTGTGATCACTTTCCGTGCCTTGAACGGTTATTTCTTGAACATTGCTGGTATTTGGATTTAATCCCTCAAGATTTTGCAAGTATAACCACTCTTGATCTAATTGATATTAGGTGGTGTGCAGAATATGTTGGGAATTCCACCAAACAAATTCAAGAGGATATTCAAAACAAGTATGCAAGTTTTGTTGAGGTCAATATCCGTCAGCCTTTGTAAGATATATTCTTCCTTGATTTACTTGTTATAATTGTTGCTTGTAGTTGTAGTTCTGTGTCCAAACTGTATGATAAGGCTAAGGCTTGTTTGCTACTTGATTAAATCTATATTCAGAATTGAAAGGTTTTGGTGGAATGACCCAACTAAGTGGGTTTCATGTATTCATATTACATTCACTATAATGTAACAATACAAAGAATGGAAATGCAATAAATACAAAGATACAAATATGACAATACAATCAATCAAAGATAATTTTAGTAAATTCTAATTATTATGTATATAAATGCTAATCTTCTAAATAAATATAGAATATTCCCTAACTCAACCCCTCAATTTGAGCGGGAGGAACGAACGTTCAGATTGCTAACCAAATTAGTGAATCTGGTTGAAGGTAATGACTTCGTAAATATATCTACAAGTTGTTGGGACGATGAGACATGATGAACTAGAATATTTCCCGAGGCAACTTTCTTACGAACAAAATGATAATCTATTGAAACATGCTTCGTTCGAGAATGCAACACTAGATTTTGAGCAAGATACAATGCCCCAGTGTTATCACAGTAAGCTCGAATATGCTATTTTAAGAAAATGTGTAAGTCACGCGATAACTGTTGAATCCATGTGACTTCAGTTGCAGCAGACGCCAAGGCACGATCCTCTGTTTCAGTACTTGAATGTGCTACTGTGGGCTGCTTTTTAGCGGATCAAGAAATAATATTTTTTCCAAAAAATACAATAACCAGAGGTTGACTGCCGACTAGAATGACATCCCGCCCAATCAGCATCAGAATAAACAAGAAGATTAGGAGATAAATCACAGTAGAGTTGTAGGCCAAAGTCAACAGTACCTCGAATGTAGTGAAAAATTTGCTTAACATTATGTAGATGAGCTTGGCGAGGTTGACGAAGAAACTGTGATGCTAAGTCCACAGCAAACTAGATATTGGGTCGTGTGAAAGCCAAATATTGTAATCCTCCAACCATTTTTCGATATTTAGTTGGATCTTTCAAAAGAGGAGAATCAAGAGTGTGCCAATTTTGCTTACTATGTAAAGGAGTAGTCACTGGCTTTGATTCGGATTAATTATGTCTATCAACAAATCTGAAATACTTTTTTTGGGATAATATTAATCCATCAGAATTAGGAGTAATTTTAACCCATAAAAAGAAGGGAAAAAGGACATTATGCCCATGTACTATTGTAAATAGTATACGTTTGTCCTCCGTTTCACTTTACATTCAAAACCAACCCTACCATTAACAAAGTAAGTGGAACTTCTCCTAACCCTAAGGGATGGCCAATGTGGCACCTGACCCCGCAATATTTTTGTCACATAGGATCCAAGTCAGCTTTCCAAAGCGCGAGAAGATTGTTTTAACCCATATAATGACTTATTAATCTTGCAAACATAATCAAGAAAATCTGGATGGATGAAGCCTCGAGGTTGGCGCGTATAAACTGTTTCTGCCAAATTTCCATGTAAAAAGGCATTACAGATGTCTAGTAGGCGCATAGTCCAATTCTGAGAGAGTGCAAGACAAAGAACCAAGCATATAGTACAATGTTTGAAAACTGGAGCAAACGTTTGATCATAATCAATTCCAGGTTGTTGGGAGAAACCTTGGGCGACTAAACGAGCCTTGTAGAGCTCAATCTGTGCATCAGCTTTTCTTTTGATCATGAATGCCGATTTATTTCCAATTAAATTGTAATGAGGAGAAGGAAGAACTAATGTCCAAGTCTTATTCAAAATGAGATTGTTATATTCAGTGCTCGTGGCATCTTTCCAAGATGGATCTTTTGCAGCTTCAGAGTAACAAGATGGCTCACGTAAAATATAGGAGGACACAGCAAATAAAGAAAGTAATACTTTTGGCTTCAAAGAACCCGTCATAGAGCGAGTTATCATCCCATGAATTTTAGAGTATTGAGCAGCGGCCACTTGAGAAGAAGAGTTTGATTGAGGTGAGTTAGGAGAGATACTTTAAGGAGATATATTTGGAGAATTACTTGAGGGAGATGAATTAAGATAATTATTAGATGCAGATGAATTAGGAAAATTATTAGGTAGAGATGAATTAGGAGTATTATTAGGAGAATTATTAGAAGGAGAGGAACTAAGAGAATTATTAGATGGAGAGGAATTAGAAAAATTATTAGGTGAAGCTGAATTAGAAGAATCATGAGAATTAGGAAGTGTGTTAGCGTGAGAATTGGAAGGAGGCATTTCAATACCATAATTCAAGGGGAGAAATATATGGGTAGTGGAGGAGAAATATTAGGAGATAATATAGGTAAGGTTGATGTGTGGAAAAAATCAAAGTTGCTAGGAAATTTAGTAGAATTAGAATCTGAAAACATAGAAGGATAAAGAAATATATCTTCTACAAATTTTACATGCCTAGAAATTAGCACTTTATTAGTTGAAGGATAAAGGCACCTGTATCCCTTGTGATCCGAAGAAATTCTAAAAAATATGATAAGAGTGGAACGATGATGGAGTTTTAGAACATGGCCAAAGGCAGTATGTGGATAACAAAGCACCCAAATATTTTTACAAGGGATAAATCTGGCTCTTTTTGGAATAAAATATTTAAATGGGGAGGAAAATTTTAAATTTTGGCGTGGAAGCCTATTAATAATATAAGTAGCATAAAGTAGAGCTTCAGGCCAAAACGTTGTTGGGACATTAGCTTGAAAAAGTAAGCAACGAATGACATCATTGAGGTGTCGATGTTTGCGTTCAACATGGCTATTTTGTTGGGAGTATATGAGAAAGAAAATTGGTGAATAATACCCTTGTCACAGAAGAAGGACTTAAATTGAGTATTTTTATATTCTTTACCCCATCAGATTCGAAATATGAAATTGATGAATTAAACACATTTGATATCATATTATAGAATTCAAGATACTTGTCAAATTTTTCAGATTTTTGGCGCATGAGATAGGTCCAAGAGAATTTGGTACAATCATCTATAAAGAGCACATAATAACGATAACCAGAATTGAACATAATAGGGGATGTCCACGCATCAGAGTGTCTTAAAAGGAAGGCTTTATTTGTTGTACTTGTAGAACTTGAAAATGAGAGCCTAGATTGTTTTCCCAAATGACAAACATTACACATAGAAGGATTAAAGCATGAATAACTAGAAATAACTTTATTTCGTGACAATACATCAAGAACAAGTTTTTCAGGATGACTAAAGTGCTTGTGGCACAATGAAGATTGTGAAACAGATCCAAAAAAAGCAGTGGGACATGTTGATGGAGAGAATCTTGAAGAAAATGAAAACGGATAGAGTGAGCCAAAGTTCCTATATTGGAGTAGTGTGTGGTTGGTCTTCGGATCCTTAATGGAAAATGTAGAGTTAGTAAATTTAGTGAAACACTTATTGTCGACACAAAGACGATGAATAGATAATAAATTTTCTTAAGTTGAGGAACAAGAAGAATATTTTTAAGAAGCAAAGGTTATTTAGAAGTAGGAAGAAAACTATGACCAACATGAGAGATAAGAAGTAGGTTACCATTGCCAACCATGAATTGCGCATTACCCTGATATAGAATGGGATCAGAAATGACATTTGGATTACCAGTCATGTGTGAGGAGGCATCTGTATCAGGATACCAAATTGTTGCGGGTACTTCTTCTAGGCTCATTGCTGACAAACCTTTGGGAGAATTATGTGGGATCAATGAATGGTTAAAGCGATTGCGACATTCCAAAGCTGTATGATTGTAGTGAAAACAAATCTGACATTGTGTCATTGATTTAGTAGCATTTGGAGTAGGTGGAGGGCCAAGGATACTTTGGGAAACAAGGAAGGAACGAGAAGAATTACAAAAATTTGTATGATAATTGTTCTGGCCAAATCCACAACCGCGATTCTTATTCTGAAATCTCCCACAACCACGATTATGATTAGAGCCATGACCTTGATTTTGTTGATTGAAGTGACGAATGTCATTTTAGTTGTAGCAAGGAGAGCCATGGATTGCTGAGATTTATCAGGTGAAATAGCTTTGATGTGTTACTCTTCGAAGATGAGGACGTAGAGCAAAAAATGAGGAAAATGGCCTATTAGCATTTATCCAGAAACAAATGTTCTGTATGATGGGGGTAACCCTTGAAAAATTTGAGCAACAAGGTCCTCGTCTGATATTGGCTTTCCGATGGTGGATAGCGCACTTGATAGAGAATGCAACTGTTGTAGATATTCTTCCATTGAACGAGATCCTTTCTTAAAATTCTAAAATTTATTTTTAAGATGGATCATAGAGGAAGATACATGGTGAAGAAAAAGCTTCACTAGCATGCTCCAAGCCTGATGAGTAGCTTTACAATTGTAATTTAGAAGCGTGTAAAGGACAGATGGTGACAACGTCGCATTGATCCAGCTTTGAGCAGTTGTATCACACTGAATCCACAATGTATATTGTGGATGGTTGAGATCAGGACATGGGACAGAACCTTCCACAAGATCCACAAGATTTTGACTACGCAAGAAAGGCTTGAAAACGTTTTTCCAGGTGAGATAGTTCAAGTAAGTAAGTTCAAGAGGTAAAAAAAATTATATTAGAAATTGAAGGTGGCTGAAGGGGGAGCATCAACTTGATGGGTGTGATATTTTTAGGAGAAGAAAGGGTGGGTGAAGAAGGTGCCATGATGAAAAAGAAAAGAGGACCGTTAGAGCTCTTGATACCAAATTGAAAGGTTTTGGTGGAATGACCTAACTAAGTGGATTTCATGTATTAATATTACATTCACTATAATGTTACAATATAAAGATGGTGATAGGTTACAAGTACCTTGTTTTATGTTTTAATGATCTAACAAACTTGCTGTCAAGAACCAGATAAGAAACCTGTTACACATTCTCAAGACCTTAAGATCAAAAGGTTCCAGCTTGGGATATGGTTCAACTCTTCAGGGTAGAGGCACAACAGAGAGAACAAATAGCTACCAGTTCCTGAGGAGACTGTACAAGTCAACTGCCCCAGTTGTAAAGCTGCTGCCTGCACACGCTACAGTACAGAAACAGTGCAGCAGTCAACTTTATGGGGAATGCCTTTTACCTAACTTGATTACATCATTCTAATTGATGTCGCAAATACATTATTAACATCAAGGAAGGTAAAACAAATCATTTGAACACTTAGAGATTTTACTCAAGCACACTCACCGTGATTGATCATCCTATAAACAACTCTCAAGTGCATCAAGAACAAAGAACAACACTGCTACGGACCAGTTCCCCATATCAAGTTATTATATGTCATTGGTTGAGTTGTAACTTTTTAATAGTTCTTCAATTGTAATTCCTACTTAGTTTGTTTAGAAGCATTGCATAGGAAACCCTTTGTAAATCATAAACCCTTGTGTTTGTGTCTTGGCTAGAGTTAGTCGAGTTGTAAAGTATTTGTAATAGAGTTATTACAAAGTGGTTTGTAATAGAGGGTTACAATTTAGTGAGGGATTAAGAGGTTAATTCCTAGGTTACATAGGTTGTAATCTGAAAGTTGCTCGGTAGTGAAGTTGAAATGCTACAAGGGTAGGTCGTGGTTTTTAATCCCGTTGAGTTGGGAATTTTTCACGTAAAATTCCTTTTGTCATTTACTTACTGTAGTGTGCATGCGTTCTGTAGGAACTAATAGAAAACCTGATTCTCTATATAGTTTGGTAGACCCTTAAATTCTATTAATTGGTATCAGAGAAGGTTCTTTCTATCAGTTTAACACCTAAAAATGATCCTCATGGCTTGTTGGCCCAAGTAAAGGTGAGTTTTGAAGACTGACAAAGGAACTCAGACATGGACTAGGTCCATCATAGTGAAGCACAGATGTGGTCAACTCAAGCATGTGAGATGCACATAAAGGAGATAAACCTAACTTAACAGAAGTGATATCTCCTGATCCTGATCGAAAAGGTTGCATATTGGATAAGGAGAAAGACTCCTTACTCGAAGAGAACATGGTTTAAGAAAGGGAAGGAGTTAGAGGTTGATATCAACTAGAACTCTTCCACCAAGGAAGAAGTAACATCAGAATTCTAGTCAATCTGTATTTACTAACTCTATAAATATCAGTGTTGTTCTCTTTTACAGGTAATGCACATAAACAGAAGTTAAACGTGAATTGAGAGCAAAATAGCAAGGCAATATTGCAAGCAAATTCGTGTGTGATTCAAGCGTGCAAACCTGAAGCTACTTGAACCAGATAGAAGAACTAGTTTCAGGTGTCTGTCTTTTATTCTAGTTCAATTGTAGTAGGTGTTTTCATTTTGTACCTTTCAGATTTATCTAGAAGCATTTGTATTAGGTACTCATAGTCTTCAAGTTAGAGTTAACTTGAAGTTGTCGCAACAGTTGAGGCTGTGTGCTACAACGGGATTAGAGTTAGTCCTAGGTTTACAAAAGAGTTTTTGTACATGCAGCTTTTGGCTCAGTGATTTTACTGGAGAGTTTGGGAAAATCCTACTGGAAAGTAGGTCGTGGTTTTTTCACCTTTTGAGCCAGGTATTTTTCACGTAAAATGCTTGTGTTCTTTACTTTCCGCACTTATTATTTCTTCAATAGTAGGTTAAGGAACACATAGAAGAACCAGGTCCTTCCATAAAAAACTTAAGCGAAAAATTGGTCACCATACAAATCACCCCCCTCTTGTGTAGTATTGAAGTATAAAACATCAATTGGTATCAGAGTAGGTTATCCTTGAAGAGGCTAACACCTTAGGAACAGATCAAGATGAGTGCACCACCTAGAAATTGGGAAGGACAATCCACTGCTAGGCCTCCACTCTTTAATGGCCAGTACTACTCCTGGTGTAAAAATAGGATGAGAGATCACACCATCGGAGAAGACTATGAACTCTGGGATATTATTACTGATGGTCCCCTGGCTACCATGAAGAAGAATGCTGAAGGAGTGGATGTGCCAAAGACTAGAGCTGACTGCATTGCTGAGGACATGAAGAAGTGGGAAAAGAATGCTAAGGCCAAGAAATGGCTTGTGTGTGGACTTGGTCCAGATGAGTACAGTAGAATTCAAAGCTGTACTACTGCTAAGGAAATTTAGGACACTTTGCAAGTGGCTCACGAAGGAACTCTTCAAGTGAAGAGATCAAGAGGAACATTGCTGTATTCTCAATATGAGAATTTCACCATGAAGGAAGGAGAAACCATCTAAGAGGTGTATCCAAGGTTAAACAACACTAACAAATGAACTTAAGTCTCTTGGAAATATTATCCTTGAAGAAGACAAGGTTGACAAAATTTTGACAAGGGTTTGCCAGTTACTTGGGAAAGCAAAATCACTGCTATTCAGGAATCAAAGAACATTGCCACTCTCAAGTTGGACGAGCTAATTGGAAATCTCACTGCCTATGAACTTAGAAAGCAAACTATAAAGATGGATGCACCCAAGAAGGAAAGGAGCCTGGCCCTCAGAATAGCTGAAGGTGCAGATCTAGAGGAAGATGAAATGACTATGATCACGAGGGATTTCAAGAAATATCTAATGAGAGGAAAGGGTTCTTCAAGAGGCGCAACCTTCAACAAACCAAGGGTCCCTGAAAAACAGACCAACGAGGGCTGCTACAAATGTGGTAAGACTAACCACTTGATCAAAAGCTCCCCTCAGTGGGAAATTGAATGGAAGAAAGAAAGGGCTGAACGAAGAAACTGGAAGAAGGAATAAGTTCATCCTAAGAAGAACAAAGGATCAACAAAGGCTATGGTTGCTGCTTGGGGAGAGAGCTCAGATGAGGATTCAGAAACTTAGATCGAGATGAGCAAGCACTGGTGGCCATTGGAGAATCCGATGAGGAATTAGAGGTAAGTGTGATTCATCTCAAAGACAAGATTAAATTTTTGACTAAAGAAAATCTATCTGAGTTACTGCTAGACTTTATTGATGAATCTGAGGTCATAAACAATGAGACGGAACAACTGTCTAAGGAATGCGTAACCTTGAAAGCTAAGTATAAAAATCTGGAACTCAGGGCTAGTGAAAGTGATAGTAAGAATGCTGAGTTGAAGAACAAGGTTCTTGAACTTGACACCATTGTGCTAGAGCTTAGATCTGAAAATTTAAAATTGAAACTAGGAACAGGTAAAAAGAAAGCTTATCACACACATCTCTCCTTAGAAGAAAATCTAAGAAAAATGAAAGATGAGTTGTAAAAAAGGACGAGCAGATAAGAGTCCTAATAGAAGATCTAAGTGTCACGCCTCAAACTTGGGAGGCGTGGCTGGCACCCGGTGCCGTAGTGGCCCGAGCGACCCCCTCTGTAACTCATTCATTCCTTTTGTAACTATCATGGGCCAACATGGCCACAACTCATAATGTACAATTGTAAGTGGGAAAATGTTATATCAATGAACCATTGTTCCTAAAACATGAATACACATGGGCCGTCAAGGCCTCTTGCATACTGTACAAAATGAACATCTGTCTACAAAGCCTCTAAGATTAACCGACATAAAATAAGATAAGGTACCGGCCTACCCACAAGTCTGTAGCAAAACTCTGACACGATGACTCATAGACTCGGCTGCACTCCGAATGAGGTGGAGTCTTACCGATCCTTTCCTGAATGCCAATCTCGTCTACTATGAGGGCTCGTCAACTGATTATCTATACTTGCAGGCATGAATGCAGCGTCCCCAACAAAAGGACGTCAGTACGAATAATGTACTGAGTATGTAAGGCATGTAAATAAGTATATAAAGAACATAGAAGAAAACGTGGAGTAAATGACTCAACCTGTAAATCTGGATAGCACTGTAAATCATGAAATATTTATAAGGTCATGCATATGCGTATAAATGTGATGTAATGCATAGGTCTGTACGTACATAACATCATCAAGTCTCTGAGGGTATCCCATCATATTGTTTCAGCCACTGTGGGCAACATCATCATCGTATACCAGCTGATCAGGTGGAGATGCGTATATAACGCCATAACCTTTTTCCATATCCCATATACATATATATACATATATACGCGTATATAACGCCGTGTGAGTCATGGGTAAATGTACATGTAAATGAATGCAATGCATGAGAAGTACATTAATAAAACTTCTTGGAACGCCATAAGACCCTTATACGTTCGAGTAATATCATTTTACAGGAATGAATAACGTAGACATCCTTAACTGCTAAGAATAGAAACACTTATGAAATATCATTACGTTTACGTATCGTTACTTGGATCATGTCAAAATGAAGGAAGGGCTTAACCTTAATATACCTGAGTCGGTTCTTTTGACAATCCTTCAAACAAACATTAATTGTGACAACATGGTTGTAATATTTCTGTATGCTATAATTCTTCGCATGTTTTAGGACCATGGCACTGGGTTTTCTCTACTAATTGCTGCGACAGCCATATTTGACTCCAAAAGTAACAGATTTGACTGGGGAATATGGCTAGCAATCACCAACTAGAGTCAGAGAAATGCTCAACTTCGGTGGGGCTTCTAATGGTTGTTTACCATCTATAATTCCATAAGGCAGAAGCCTGTAGGTTGGCTACAGTATTTTGTTTCGCGAATTGTATTTCAAGGATGGTTTCATTCTTTGGCTTGCTATTCTAGATAGACTTAAGCATGACTAAAAAGTTAAAAATTGTGGATGCAAGATGCTAGGCTAAAACAAAATTTAGGAACTCCAACAAAGATATTTGACAGTAAAAACTTGGAAAAGGGAGTACTGTTAGGTTATCCCTGCTTATGAAGGATTTGTTTTCATTTCATCTAAAATGAAAATCATAATATTCTGAAGGGGATAAATATGACAATGAAAGAACAACTGAAGGTCGACTATTAACAACCAAAAACATTAAGAGTCCTCAATTGTAACATATATTGCTGCCACGTAATTCCCTTGTTGGGGTTTAATCTTTATCTATTTATTAGGTAATTAGGGAGTGTCCCGTCACCTGATAATTAATTAATTACCCGTATAATTAAGAATTATTTTAATTTACTTAAGATACTACTCACTTTTAATACACTTTATACCCTACTATTCTGGTCATGTGGTACCATATAAAATTAATACATACACTATTATTTCATTAAGAAAACTATGTAAAAATACATATATTTTCTTAACTTCTAATTTTCCTAATCTCATATAAAGAGTACAAATTTTCGTACGCTTAATTCTTAAAATGGTAAAAGGATAGCTTCTTTCCTTGTGCGAAAATAATTTCTATCTTTACAATAAAAAAATCTCATAAACTTTCTCATATTATGAGTATAATTTACCATATCCAAAAATAGTAATAATGGTAACTGTCCAAAATTATACTTATAAACTTTTACTAAAATATTCCACTTAAAAGAAAATACCACATTAACATAATACCTAACAGTATCAATGTTGTTAAACTCACAGAGTCTTACAAATCCTTTGATTATTTATTTATCTTTCTAATTAAGTTGTGCACCTCAAACTTTAAAACTATGCAACTAGCAATTCAATAGAATTAGAAAAATTTAAGACGAAACGTGATATTTCAAATTGTAGAAATCATATTATTCTTGAAATGTAACCTTCCATTCCCATTTTCTGCTCAATAAGGAAACTACTTTTACTTTCAAACTTAAGAAAGGAACTCTTTAAGAAATTAGGTACTACCGTACTAGTAGACTTTTGAGTAAAGTATTTTTCTTTTTTTTTACATTATTTAGGATTTCTTTTTGGTATTCGCTGAAACATATTGAATATATATATATATTGAAGAACATTATATTACCATAATCACACTACTGGAAAATGAGCCTATTGCAACAGCCAGAAAACCGTTGCAACAGAGAGGTAAACCGTTGCCATAGAGTTATTGTAACGGTTCAGCGACCGTTACATACGCTGCCGTGCCAGTAGATCTAGAGTAAAGGTTCTTGCAACGGTTACCCAAACCGTTGCTTAAGGGATATCTATCGCAACGGTTGTTCCTCTGTCTGAAGCAACGAGTATTTCTTTCCAGTTGTAACGATTAAAAACCGTTGCCATAGAGTTTACAACAACGGTTGGCAGCCGTTACCATATAATTTGTTGCAACAGTTATGTAAGCTATTGCAAAGTTTATTTACAAATATTCTAACGGTTTCATTACGCTACTGTAACGGTTTTATTTCTTTTGCAACGGTTTTAACTACCCATTGTATCAGTTTGTTGCACATTTTGGAACGATCTGTAAGACCTAATGGAACGGTTTTGAAGACCTATTAGAACGGTTCTTTTAGACTATTTTGGAGCAATTTGTCAGACCTATTGGAACGGTTTGCAAGACCTATTGGAACTGTTCTATTAGACTATTAAGCCCTGCCTGTAAATGAATATTTAGATATATAAAATTTGTAATAACCTGAAATTTATATAAATAAAAAGATAAAACACTTCATAATCTATATTGTCTCCATAAACCAAAATATTTTAACCCAATCACATAAGTTTTACATTTCAACACTTCAAGAGTTAGAGTAAGTTTCAAATGTTGATAACAAAAGATTCTTAGAACATGGACAACAATTCAAAGTTCTTAAGTAAGATCTAGATCTTCACAATCTCCATCTTCCCTTTCTTCAATTGCTCCACCTACAAAAGAGGATAAATAAAGTCATCATCCTTCAAGAGTTGGTTTATCATTATAAGAATGGGTATGGCCCATAAACAATGCATAAAGCACAAAGTTTTCAAATGTACTAGAATGTGTCATGTGGAATATATGCAAAGCCTATACAATTGCTACAAGTCAGCATGACCTTTTTTTTCAAATGTTTGAATTACAGGAAGTCCAAATATACTACAATTAGATGCCAGTCAAAAGGGTATCTTTCAACAACATGAATATGGACTTACAAACGGAACCAAGTTAAAAAGTGAAAAGAGTAGTACTCAGGAAAAAAAACTAGCAGTTATATAGAACGCGCCCCACGCGCAATTCACATCTCCAACTTCTGAACATATCACATGGCAGTTCACGCGCCGACGGGATCCATTCCAGCGAGTGCTATCCATCCCACTCACCATCCACCTGATACCAACACTTTCGTTGAGCAACTACATGATTTCAATCCTCAAGCAACAACCAAATTTTAAGAACCAAAACAGAAATCAACCTATCATAATATGGACAATTACTCCTGAGAAGGTTGATGAAATTGGAGGTTCTATGGAGATACAAATTACAAAAACTATTGAGAAATTTGAAAATCAGAATATGGACACTATTCCATCTACAACCATAGCGAGCAGTATGAAGGATATAATTGTGTCTAGTCGCCCTATCTCTACTCAAGATACCAGTCATACTAAAGTATGACCGGGGGAGATACATGCTAACTATGGGTAGGAAGCAGGAACCATTATGTAAAAAATTTCGGGGGGTTACAGATCTCTTATACTACCATCGATCGACAGAGCGGAACGACCAGAAAAAGAAGTTTAGGTACCCGGTTCTCCAATCGATTGACCTGCAATAATACCTGGGACATAGTTGAGCAAGTACCTGAATCACCTAGTAATTTTCAAATGCAGAACAGAGGTGATGATATAAAGGATATCCCTGGACAAATTCCTATGGAGATTGATTTCCAGAACAAGGAGGTTCGAACTACCATGATCCAAGAGAAACCTACTGATATAATACCAAATCTTGATAATGCAGTACTGCTCCTGATGCTATACAATGCAATAACAACTCTACCCAATGTAATAGGCTAGCCCAAAACCAAACCAGCCAAGATACTTTACCAGCTCACAGTGAAGACAGCCCACTAAGCTCCAGAGCTAGAAAAAGAGCTAAGAAAAAGAAAAGAATGCAGGATAGAACATTGAAGAGGATGAGACTGGGTACGACAGTGAACAACAAGTTTCAATTGAAAGCTCGGAGGAAACTACTGAAGTTCTTAACCAGACTCCTGGCCCTCAAAGGCAAGATCAGGAAGTTCAAAAAGAAATCAACAAAGTTGTTCAACAAGGGAATTTATCACCAAGAAGTTTCAAAAATAAGAATGCAACCAAAATCAAAGATCTTCCAAAAAGATCCCAAAGAGCCCCAAAAAAGAAGTATCGATGATCAGTGTCCTAAATTGGAATATTAGAGGGATGAAATCCCAAGCTGCTACAAAATGCAAAACAGAATATAAACCAAGGAATACAAAAAATGGTGAATATACATTGCAGAATCTTAAACATAGACAGAAAACACAGTAGTCATAGAATAGAAGAATCATCAGCAAAAACAAGAAACTTGGAATATTCAAACATCACAAAAATGCTATAAATTCCAAATCAAGAAAGTACACTAACCAGAAATGCAGGCAAGAAGAATAGACAAGAATAATAAGAAGATGAATTCCAAATCTTTATTCTGAATCTGAATGGGAACTTCTCTAGCTATGGTGCTGCTATAAAATAATAGTGTTGCTTTTGCCAATCAATAGATGGCTTTGTACAGAAAACCAAGATAAAGAGGAAGCAACATGTGTTGATATTATAAGCCAATTATTCTCTTTATAAAATGTTATAGCTAACTTGAGATAAAACAATCAACTCCGAATAACTTTAAGTGAAACTTTAAAAAAGAAGCAGAAGGAGGAGAAGAAGAAAGCAAGAAACAAACAAAGATAGACGTACTTACCTTGATTATTACTCCCAGTAGATAGGCGATTGATTAGTTGCACAAGAGCTTGTTGTGCAGAGGAAGCTTCTCCAGGTGAACGAGCATTGAGACATAGCATGCTGGGATCAACCCGTAAATTTGGATTCAGAAGCTTAAGTTGTGAAATGATGTTAACTGCAACTTGTAGTTCCATGGCATCTTTTTGTGCATTGAACTTTTCCTGCAATCTTTGCTGCATCCTGTCTTCCATTTCCTCCAATTTTTGCTGCATCACCTCGTCAGTAGAGGGTCCCAAATCTCCCACTTTTCTTTTTAAGGAAGTCTTGGTAACCCCACGTCCATACAATCTTAGGCGACCTGGTTGCTCAGGTCCCATGACTGATGCAAATGCATCAACTGATTGACTGCCATATTCACTTTCTTGTGTTGGTTGTATTCTTTCCATTTCAGCCTACAAGACCAAATTGAGTCATTGTTAAATCAAAAAGTATATGACACTGAGTCAATAACTAAGAATAGAGTCAATAACTAAGAACAGACAAATGATAACAAAAAACTTTAAATCAATAACTCGTACAATTTTATTAAGAGTATCCGTGTACGAGGCCTTGTAAAATCGATCAGGTTTTCTTTTTCTTGTGGCCACAAAGATGTCCTTGCTTGATAGAGGCTCAGAAGTTTCTTTCTTTTTTTCCTGATTATATAAAAAGTGGTATAAAGTTAATAAGTTCATATTTAAAACAATAATAAGAAAGAAAATATCAAACCTCGCATATTCGAGCAAAACTTCTTTTGCCAGCAGTGTGTGGATATTTCAACTTTTTGCGATTCTCGGTATTGGTTTGGGATATTTTCTGCAAATCAGCCAATGAATACAGAGTTAAGTGATTTCTAATTAAACATAAACCAGTCATTCTCAGCAAATCGTGGAACAGCACTTAGTTTTACCTTGTAGGCATCAAAGTTCCAATAATTAAGAAGATCCCTAAATTGAGATTCAGGAACATCAACTGGCCTTTTCTCCATTCGAAGCTCGTTATTCTCATAGGCGTTATAATGGTCGTTAAATAATTGATTCTTATACTTTCTCCAAGCATTTTGAATTGATTCAAAAACCCACTTTTTTGAAGCATCAGGAATGTCATATTTTCCCTACAAATTAGGCACAGTTAGGTTAGTGTAAAAATATGAAATATCTACATAGAATATTGTGAACTTCAAACCTTGATATATTTCCACATATCTTCTTTTGTTTGAAGTTTCCTCCAATTAAACACATTAAGAGGACAAAAGGCCGCTCCTTGCCAATGTGCCGATGAAGCTACCCAACTCTGCTACAACATCATCAGTAAGACCTATGGGTTGATTGTTCTCGTTTACCACAATTAGCTTGCGCTCTTTCCTACCATGAACACTTGGCATCAAAGTTTTTCCTCTTTTTCTTTTTTTCGGCAGAAGGACCTGCATTAATATTAAGTAAGAATAATCACCAAAAGTCAATATTATTTGTTAATTTAACAAAATAAAATTTATATGTTCTTGCCTTGTTCCTCGGATTGTTCGTTTGTTTCATGATGGGAAGAATCCTCCAATTGTTCATGTACCGTTTGTGAAGTACGAGTTGTGGAATCCAGTGACTTTTGCTGCAATTGTTCACGTAATGCTTGTGATGCAAGAGAGGTAGAGTTCAGTGACTTTTGCTGCACTTGCTCATGTACAATTTGTGCTGGAGGAGAAGCAGAAGGCAAAGGCAGTTGCAACAATTGTTCTTGCACTTGAGCTCCTAATTGCGGAAGTTGTTTTTCAATTGAATTCAGCTGATGCTTGTCATTTGTCCTTGTAGCTTGAACAATTCTTTTTGTTTTCAATGATGAAACCTTTTGATTCAGCAAAGATGCAAGTGATCCGGCTGCAATGCAATTTTTAGCCTTTTTATTTTTACTTGAGTGCCCTTCCTGACTCATAACTATTCAAATTCCTGTCAAAATCAGAAAATTAAATAAGAAATAAGTTATCAAAGCATTAACAATAATGCATTGTATACACCTCACAAGTCTATGTTACCTTGATCTTTTCTGTAATCGGTCAGCCGTTCACATAAAAATAATACTTTCAATTTACTAAAGAAAGAATAGAACATGCTTCTACACCATGCTTGAACAGTTGGGTTACTGTTTCTTCTTCAAATTATCAAGCAAAGAAGGGTCTCTGCTGAAGAGGCGCTACAAGCTATTTCTAGGTGCTGGAGTTGGATTGTGCAGCATTATATGAGCTATTGGATTGTTGGGAATAAAGCTGTAAGTCCATATCACAGAAAGCAAACCATCAACTCCAGAATCACCCCAAATCATCAACAGAAACTGCAGGATTCAGCAATTTCAAGTGCTGAAGGGATCCAAAAGTTTTAATTATAGATTCACATTGCTTACTTGCTTAAGAAAAAGAAGTATACAGTTATTTACATTTTCTCTACTTCGTGAATTAAATTTGATTTGAGTCGTAAGAAGCAGAGAAATAGGGAAACACATGAATCCAGTTTCAGTTTCTAGTTTTCATTGTACTGCATTTAGAATACTTCCTGCCCATTTGAGGTTTTAAGAGAGTCATCAAAGTAATCATGGCACTTCCTCTTTAACTTCATTCTCTCTCTTTACATTCTATGTTAATCATAGCGAAACTGAACCTTGGACTCTAAGCACGAAATACCACAATCCTTCAAGATCACTCTTCAGCACCTCATCTAGTCTAAATGCACCTCTTCAGCAACTCATCTAGACTATCACAATCCTGCAGATCACTCTTAAGTAATTGAATCCATATATATGTTAATTATGAGTATTCTAAAAGAAGTCTATGTCAATTATGACTAATGGTAACACCAATATAACACAATATCACTAGATATAAGTTCTTTCCCAAAATCCAAGAAGTGTTAGAGGTGGAATCAGTTTTAACATGGCACTTCAAAGCAGTAACTGAGAGATGTTTATTTTGGGAAGTACCAGTGCCTTTCTCTACTGAAGAGGAAGTTAACTTAACACCAGCTGATGATGCCTCTAACCTGAAAAATGAAGGTTCAATAACCATAGAACAATAAGGACAAAACAGAGAAACTACTAATGCATTACAATCATGAAGGAGTATGTAAACTCGCCTGCCCTTACACCTAGATGAGATAAATGAGGCAGCTAAACAGAAAATGTAAAGTCCCTGGGATGATTCCTCAATTCCTCAATCAGATTGTCGAACAAATAGGTGTGTTGTTATCATTAGACAAAGCTACTATGATCAAAACAAGAGGTTGTGAAGCCAAAGCTAGAGTAGAAGTTAACTTGACCAAAGCTTTACCGGATAGTGTTTGGGTTGGTTACGATGATGGAGATGAGGACGGTTACTGGCAACCTCTGGAATATGAGGGAGTACCAGACTATTGTCAATATTGCAAACATCAAGGCCACAAGGAAGTCCAGTGCAGAATTAAATCAAAAGTTATTTCCATCAATACCAAAACAGATGAGGAGAGACATGGACAAGGAAATTTCGAGCAAAGAGAAATTGGCAAATATAAAGCAGAATGCAGTCAACACCATGACAAAAATGCATCAGGTAAGGAACAAGGTACAACTAGCCAGCAAGCTCAAGTTAACGAAGAGGAACAATGGCAGACTCAACCTATGAGGAACAATGGAAAAGGTAAGATGGTTATGCAGGGAGGAGCCAAAACAAATACGAACAAGCAACAACCAAATTTCAAGAACCAAAACAGAAACAAACCTATCATACAAAGATATGTACCAGAGACTTTGGAACTAGAGGAACACAATCAGATCATAGCTCTACCTCTACCTGAAGCAAATGAAAAAAATATTTCTGTTTGTGAGGAAACTAACACTAATCCTGTCCGTGGAGAAGAGGTCACACCAAACTCAGAAGCGGAGGAACAGAACAGATCTTGGCATTGTTACCTGGGATGATTCTATCCACCTGGGATGGTAAAGTCCCTGGGATGATTCTATCCACCTGAAAATGTAAATAATCAGCCCATATACTCCAGTTATCGATACGACATAGAGTTAAGGTTAAAACATAGAAACAATACGTGCAACTTATGCATTCCAACAGGAAATATAATATAAAAAAAATTAAAATTATATAAACAGGAGTAATTCTAAAATATTGACAAAAAATATTATTACTCACTCTAAACAGAATATATTTAAAAAAATATAAGAAGTTTCTTCTTTAATCATCTGATTCCATCCAGTCCCAATCAGTATCATCAAACTCTTCTATAATTGCATCATTTGAATGTTGTGCATTAGATGGAATATTAACGACATCAACGGGTACATTGTTTCTTGAGCATCCAACGTCAACATCAGCTAATCCTCTTAAGGAACCAATGTCATCATTAGGCTCCCTCCAAAATGCATTTTCAATATTGGGGCAATTTTCTTCCTCTAAATTATATAAATCAACAGGGACTTTATTCCTTGCATAATAAACATCTTTCTCAACAGGATCCTCCACATAAAAAACTTGATAAACTTGTGATGCTAACACAAAAGGGTCATCTGTACTACATAATTTCTTAAAGTACACACGGGTTAACCCATATTCATCTATTTCATTACGAACCCAGTTGCATCTAAATAGTACAACACTAAAACAACCCCAATGATCAATCTCAATGATATCCTGAATAGCTCCATAATAGATAACCTCACCATCGATGGGATTTTGGTCCATAGAGCTAGCAAAGCTATCGGTTGTTGCTGATAAAGTCACTCCACTATTTTGAGTCTTGCATCGAGAATCTCGTTCTATGGTATGAAATCGATATCCATTAATGAAATATGCAGTATATCTTTTGGAGATCGCATTAGGCCCTTTAGCTAGCCATCTTACATAATCGGGCACTTCAATATTTTTAACTTTCTCAGCAAACCAATTGTTGAATTCCTGACTATGATTTCTTGCTCTTTCCCATGCATTTGATCTACTGCGATTACCAATTAAATTCTTATGTTCCCTGCAATCATGAATATTTCAAGGTCAATCATATCATTAAAAAATGAAGTATAGAATAAGTGTTATATAATTTATCTTACTCGATAAACTTTTCCACTTGTTCATCTCCAGTATTGAACAGAGCATATCGATGTGCTTCATAACATAACTGTGGATCCATGTGAAAAGTATTTTTCTTATTACTTCCAATTGGATGGCCTATAACAGGGAATATGGATGACAAATTTTGAGGGCACTCATCATCTACAATTGGTTATCTACTGAATCTTGTCTTCACACTGTCATGTAGGTATCTTGAACAAAAAATCAAACACTCTTCTGCGAAAAATCCCTTTACTATCGACGCTTCTGGACAAGATCGATTACGAACAAATGCCTTGTATTACACAAGTTCCTCTCAATGGGATACATCCAATGAAGATGAGCTGGACCCCCAAGCTTAATTTCATTCACCAAATGAATAGGCAAATGTGGCATTATATCGAAAAATGTTGGATGAAAAATTATTTCAAGCTCACAATTTATTTCAACAATTTCAGAGTTTATTTTTTCAAGATCTCTTCGCCTTATGAACTTACTACATATAGCTCTTAAAAAATTACCCAACCTAATCAAGGCCAATGAAACACTCTTGGGCAACGTCTTTCTAACATCAACCTGGAGCAAGTAATGCATTAAAAAATGAGCATCATGACTCTTGTACCCTGATATTTTCATCTCCTTCACGTGCACGCGTTCTGAAATATTTGAAGCACAACCTTTTGGTAACTTGGCATTTTTTATGACGGTACAAAATAAATTTTTCTCTTTTGGTTTCATGTAGAAACAAGCTTGAGCCAAACTCACTGTTCCATCATCATCTTCTCTTGGTTGTAACTCCTTTCGTATCCCCATTTCTTGTAAGTCATAGCGAGCATTTACATGATCCTTTGACTTTTTTTCCATTTTCAATAAAGTCCCAAGCAAACTGTCACATATATTTTTCTCGATGTGCATCACATCAAGATTGTGCCTCAATTTGTTATGCGCCCAATATGGCAATTCAAAAAAAATAGATTTTTTTTCCACGGACCCTTGTTATCCCAAGGTCTTTTCTTTTTGCCCTTTCCAAAAATATTGTTGAATTCAAGCAGCTCTTGAAACACTTCTACACCCGACAAAGGAGTAGGTGCAGGTCTATGTTCCTCCTTACCATCAAATGACTTCTTATCTTTCCGCAAAGGATGATCATGAGGCAAAAATCTTCGATGGCCCATATAACACATCTTATGACTGTGTTTGAGATATAGAGAGCATGTGTCATAATTACAAGTGGGGCATGCCAACCTCCCCTTGGTGCTCCATCCTGAAAGCATAGCTAATGCTGGAAAATTACTAACTGTCCACAGCAAGGCTGCACGCATTTGAAATGTTTGCTTTGTCTCAGCATCATATGTTTCTATCCCAGTTTCCCATAGTTCCTTCAATTCTGCAATAAGTGGTTGTAAGTACACATCTATATCATTTCCTGGAGATGAAGGACCTGGAATGATCATTGACAACATGATATATTCTGTCTTCATGCAAATCCATGGTGATAAATTGTAGTTCATTAACATGACAGGCCACGTGCTATGAGAAATGCTCATGGTTCGAAATGGGTTGAAACCATCACTTGAAAGACCCAACCTAACATTACGTGGATCTTTGGAGAAGTCGGGATGTAGAGAATCGAAATCCTTCCAAGTTTCTCCATCAGCAGGATGCCTCAAATTCCCATCATTAGGTCGTTCATTAGCATGCCATCTCATTGCAATAACTGTTTCAGGACACGTGAATATCCTCTGAAGCCTAGGCTTCAAGGAAAAGTACCTTAAAACCTTTGCAGGAACTTTAGAACTTGCATTAGTCAAGGCACGATTAGAACTTTTCCATCTAGAAGACCCACAAACAGAGCAATTATCGGCCTTTGCATTGTCATTCCAAAATAGCATGCAATCATTAGGGCATGCATGTATTTTATCATAATGAAGACCCAAATCTTTTATCATATTTTTAGCCTTGTTGAAAGACTCTGGCAGCTTAGCAAAGGGAAATGCCTCTTTTAGCAACTCTAACAAGTCTAAAAAGGCTACATTACTCAACCCATGCAAAGACTTAAACAAGTACAACCGGGTGAAACTCAGTTTATTGAAGTTCTCACACCCTGGATATAATTCTTGTTTCCCTTCCTCTAATAATTTAAAAAATCTCTTAGCATCTTCAGATAGAGCCTCTCTCATCCCTTCTTGTTGTACCGGCTCGCCTTCTACATTTCTGAATGTATCATGAAGTAATCCATCAATATCATCACGCATGTTAGAACCTTCATCATTATTGCTTTGACGAGGTGTAATTCTAGAGGAAAACCCTCCACCATGGAAAACCCATTCGGTGTAACTATCAACAAAGCCATTAACGACCAAGTGATCTTCCACCACATTTCTATAATGCCAATAGAGATTAATGCATTTTGTGCAAGGGCATAATATTTCATTTCCTTGGGAAGCTCGTTCAAATGCCTTATCAAGGAAATCATTCACTCCACGGATATACTCATCCGTCCATCTTAGGAGATGCATCCAACTTTTATCTACATTATCCATGAAAATCCTATACGACAAAAGTAAATCAACACAATTAACTCAATAAACCAAGGTACGTACTAATTTGACTTTGACCAAAGCTTAAAGGGGATGAGCTCAAGGAGTTACAAATAGTAAAGCAATTCTTGCATTGAGAAAGAGCTATAAAATCATTAGAGAAGAGATCCAATTCTTAGTATCAACGAAAGTTCAAAATAAACCACAAAAGGTGTTCACATGGCACATTTTTGATAAGTACAACAACAACAACAACAACAACAACATACCCAGTATTAACTTCTACAAAGCCATGATTTCCAACAAAACAAAGCCATGATTTCTTTGCATACACTATAAACAATCAAAGAACTAATCATTTATATTTCCAATTAATTTCCATTATTTCACATATTTTATTTTATTTTAAATGTGACAGCTTACTTATAACCGTTGATTATGTTTGGGATCGATCAAATTTTAAGTTGGTGATTTGTAGCGACTTTTGACCTAATTAAAGAACCCTTTGAAGCTAATTTATGTCTATACTGGCTGAGTTTATTATCTTTTTTTGGTTGTATTATTGTTTAATCACTAAGGTTTTATTATTTGTTAATCCTAATTTTAGTTTGGCCTTGTTCTACCTTTCTAACTCTAATTTCAGCCATTCTTGGCAAAACTCAAAACACAATTAATTTACTTATAATGGCATTTCCAAAGACAACAAGACTGGACACCTAAAGACTAAACAATGGCTTCAACATCCACTATATGTTATCAGGCCGACAACTCAGAGCTGAGAAACTATTTGATTATTAGAATAAAAATATCAGGATTGTGATAAAACATCAAAAGACCTCATTTTTCTTCCTTCTAAACCAATTCTACTGCAAAACTTAACAATAAAGAAAAAAAAGTTTCTTTCTTTATTAATCTGAAAGAGGAAAAACAAACAAATGATTAAATCTTTAACATTATAGGTCTCAAGAAACTAACACAATTACAAAAAGAAAGGACTATTGAATCTCACCAGTCCCAACAGCTTCTTAAAAAGCAGAAGAAAGGGATTCTTCAAACACCAAACTCGAGGAAATTGTTAAGGAAAAGAGAAAACAATCACCTACAAACAGAAGAGTTAAATCTTGGTTATAGTAAAAGCTTCAGATTGGAGAAAAGTTAAATCTTGAAGCAGATTTTTGCAATGAAGAAAACAAAGTTTCTCGGTAAGAATGAAGAGTCTGTTAAAATATTCAAGCTTCTAAATCTTATTCTTTTATTTCACAAAATTACACTACCAGAAAGTTGGGATTTATTTCTGCAAAAAAGTAACATTAATATTGAATACAGTGCTGCCTAGATATACATTGTTTCAAGTTCAAGTCTCTCTATGGTGAAATATCAGATGTAATGTAGTATCAACAGTTTTTAGAAAACACGCATCAAAAGTTATCCCTTATGTTTGTTGTCCAAGTCCAGCACTATTTCAAGGCTTTTAAAGCTAACCTATTGCCACATCACATCAGAGGTCAAGTATTGCAAGACCAATTGGGTACACCTGCCTTCAGACACAAGAGAACCAGAAGAATCATGGTTCCTCCACATCACACAAGCCCCTCTAACTCTCATGTATATGGTTTAGTGCAGAATTTAAAAAGGGCTAGGCCTAACTGCCCAGAAGGTCACAGCCATGAAAAATGGCACTACAAACAGCAACAACACCAGTTCACACTTCATACACCCTATCAGATCACCCCATAAACAGTCTCAACACAAAAAACCTCTCCTGGAAGAAAAGAAAAGCTTGAAGGAAATGCAGTTCACACTTCCTAAATGTGAACCTCCTCTGGCACTTCCTTTTCACACTCCTAGAACGTAGGAGCCCCCCCTCCTCCTTTTGGCACCTTAACCATTCACACCATCTTGAACCTGCCAAACACAACATCTCTGAAAAACATAGCAGAAATGCTCTCATTTTCACTGACACTATTTTCTGTTTTGCAGGTGGCCCCTCTAATGTTCTGATCCCTCAAATGGTATGGTTCTTGGGAGTGGTATTAGCATCTTGGATGTTCATTCTCCTAGAATCATACCAATTGAAAACCAACCATCAACTCTCCAGAATCACCCCAAATCATCAACAGAAACTGCAGGATTCAGCAGTTTCAAGTGCTGAAGGGATCCAAAAGTTTTAATTATAGATTCACATTGCTTACTTGCTTAAGACAAAAGAAGTATACAGTTATTTACATTTTCTCTACTTTGTGAATAAAATTTGATTTGAGTCGTAAGAAGCAGAGAAATAGGGAAACGCATGAATCCAGTTTCAGTTTCTAGTTTTCATTGTACTGCATTTACTTTATCTAGAATATCCAATTTTCATTCATATGAATTTCTATCTCACCTAAATAATTAGAAACTACAAAAGATGGAGGAACACCTCAATTAGATGCTATAATCTGTAGCAATGCATCCTCCTGCTCTAAAGTGCAACTCCACCAATACTGCAGGATCTCTCATGAATGCAGTCAAGGTCCTCTAATCCAGCTCCCATTCCTCAACATGAGCAACACCAATATAGCTGATTGCAGTCCACACAAGAACCTGCAATCACCTTTTCTTCATATATCAGGGATCATCAGTGCTACCCTGTCCCCAGACTCATCTCCAGTTGACACAAGAACCTGGAGACTGAGCTCCCTTTTATCTAACCTGTTTGCTCATTTTGCAGGTACATGGAAAAAACTAGGCAAATTGTTGTACTTTCAGTTAGTGGTATGGGCATCCCAGATGCTCATTCTGCTGAAAGTACACCAATTTCACCTAGTCTTCCACAAGTTGTTACACGGGTCATTGACACTTTCAAGATAAATATATTTTTCTGTATCTCATGTACATATCGTGCTACAGAACAACAACCACTTTGAGCTTCAAACTTAGAAGCATTTTGTCACTAGAAAAAAATCAAAGAATGGGGCGCAAAAGAAAACTAATAAAAATGCCCCAAAAAATGCACCCAAAATCACACATATTAAATTAATTTACATGTATTCCTTAAACAAAACAACAAACCCCATGAAATCTATACATGAAATCAATACAGATCGATGAAATTAAAAAGAGGACCACAAATCCAAAAAGGGAAAAACAAATAGGGAATAATACTAGGAAGAAATAGTAAAATAAAGAAGTAATTAAATTAGTAAAATAGAGGAGATTTACTGAATATAGCAAAACTTAGGATTTGAGATTTAGAGAATACCCATTTGTACCCTTATTTGACAAAAATTAAAGAGAACCCATTAAAAGTAGGTGAAAAACTTGAGAGAAAGAAAGTACCTGTGATTTCACCCGCTCAAATCCTAAGTCTTGGAATGATGTTAGTTTCTTTGTTTCCTTGGAGTTTCAGACGCCAACAAATTTCAGCAGACGCCAACAAATTTCAGCAGACGCCAACAAATTTCAACAATTTATCCGTCGAGCAGTCGAATATCACCAAAAAGGTTTTATGCAATTTCGTTGTCTCTAATAGAGAGATTGAAATATGGGTTTTCTTCGAGCAATCGATGCTGGTTTAACAGGGGAAGAAGGTGGTCTTTTCCATGGTGCTTTGGTGGAAGTTTTATCGCTGAAAGACGGTGGAGATTTTGGTCGGAGATGTGGTGGAGACGCGTGATTTTGGGGTTTGGGACTTTGGGGATGTCGACGACTGCTAATAGGTAAATAGGATATGGAGTAATTAAATTAGACACTTTTATATTTTTATTTTTCTAATTAATTAAAAAAACAAAAATTATTTTTGTTTGGCGGGTTTAACAAAATTTTAGGAGGGAATAAAAAAAAACGTTGCGTTATCAGTTTTTCCCAAAATTCCGTTCTAAACAGTCCCATTAAAATGTGCTATGGCAACGGTTTAATGTCAATGGTAACGATTTTATATCAAAAGTGTGCTGATATCATCCACATTCTACGAGAACGGTTATAACCGTTGCTATATGTACTCTATAGCAACAGTTCTATAACCGTTACTAAGAAACTGTTGCAATAGGCTCATTTTCTGGTAGTGTCGGGATATTCTATTACCTTGAGCTTAATTAGACTGTAAGCCATTCACTCTACATAATATATTCTCCTAGCTCAAGGAGGCTCGAATATATTCTTCATATTGGTTTTTAAAAATATTCAATTTTGATAAAAAAAAATTAGACATATTATTGGTGATTCAACACTATAATAAAAAAGGAAAACCAACAGCATTTTTCAGCATTTGTAATAGCATAATATGAGACAGAATCCTCTTTTAGAAATAAAGATGCTTTTCCAAAAAAGACACTCCTCATTCTCACAAATTCCACATAAAAAGTAAAAATTATGCAATTAATCAAGCATTAAGATGAACAAGAATTATGAACAGACAGTAAACTTACAGGGTCTCATAATAATAATATCTTAAATCCTCTATAACCTCCTAATAGACATGATCCCTTCGAATTCATGTGGATTTACTACGGCATAGCCTAATGCTAAGGTACGGGATGTAACACTAAGCAAGGTTAAGCATGAACTAGACAGAACATGTAAATGGAATAAGTCCTCTGATGCTCTATCATGGCTAAAAGAACATCCCAGTAGCAATAGGAGAGGACTTGGCTATGGGACCCCTGCACCTAAGTGGGATCCCAAAAGTAAGTACATCATACTTCTTGAGAACAAAATCTACACACACTGTGGTAAGACAGGTCACTACAAAAGTGAGTGCACTGCAAAAGAAAAGGCCAGTCGAAAGAACAAAACTTTTGTTCAAGGGAAAAATAAGCTGTCAGGATGGGCTAAAAAGAATCTAATTCACCCTTTTGCCTATAGAAAGGGACCCAAACTAGTTTGGGTTCCTAAGACTAACCCCAATTTCCTTTTGCAGGTCCAAGTGAAGGGGAGAAGCCAAATATGGTACATGGATAGTGGCTGCTCAAGCATCTGACTTGAAGCAAGAACCATTTCCTTCACTTGAGAACCTAAAAGGAGGTAATGTCTCCTATGGAAATGGTAAGAAAGGTGAGATCACTGGGGTTGGAAAGGTAGGTAAGACAGACTTACACTTCATTGAGAATGTCTACCTGATAAATGGCTTGAAATATAGCCTAATCAGTGTATCACAACTATGTGACAAAGGTAACCTGGTAGCATTCACCTCTACCAAATGTTTTGTGATAAATCTTACCACTGACAAGATTATTCTGCAGGGAAAAAGAGTAAACAATATATACATTGTGGATCTGTCCACTATTTCAGAAAATGAATTCACTTGCTTAATTAAGTGTGTTGGACAATGATCCCCTCCTTTGGCACAAAAGACTTGGACATGCAAGTCTAAGTCAACTCAACAAATTAGTCTCCAAGGACCTGGTGATAGGGCTGCCTAACATCAAATTTAAGGAAGACAAAGTTTGTGAGGCTTGTGCAAGGAGGAAGCAGGTAAGATCCTCTTTTAAATGCAAGAAAGTGGTAAGCATGACCAGATCGATGGAAATGGTTCATATGGATCTCTGTGGTCCAATGAGAACATTAAGCAGAGGCGGTAAAAGATATATGATGGTGCTTGTTGATGATTACTTTAGGTTTACTTGGACATTGTTTTTAACATCTAAGGATGAAGAATTTGACATGTTTACTTCTTTTGTTAGAAAAACTCTGAAACAACTAGGTAATCAACTTGCATCAATCAGGTCGGATCATGGAACTGAATTTGAAAATGCTAAGTTTGCTGAATTTTGTGATGTGCATGGCATAGATCATAATTTTTCTGCCCCTAGGACCCCACAACAAAATGGAGTAGTTGAAAGAAAGTATAGGACACTTGAAGATATGGCTAGGATTATGCTTCTTTCTAGTAAACTGCCCCATAGCTTCTGGGCAGAAGCTGTAAATACTACATGTTACATCATAAATAGGGGCATGACTAGACCTCTTGTAGAGAAGACTCCCTATGAGTCACTTAAAGGGAGAAAACCAAATATATCCCATTTTAGGGCTTTTGGATACAAGTGTTTTGTGCACAATAATGGAAAGGACTCCCTAGGTAAGTTTGATCCCAGAAGTGATGAGGGAGTATTCTTGGAATATTCTTCACATAGCAAAGCTTATAAAGTGTACAAAAAAAGAACTATGTGTGTAGAAGAAAGTGTACATATAGTTTTTGATGAAACTAACATTCTTTCTGAGACAAGAACATGAAGATGAAGCTATTGGGCTGGTAAAAGGTTTAAATGAAGTCTCAGCCCAAGCTGAAGCTGCACCAGAAGAAGGAACAGGTGATAGAACGGGTTCTTCCATACAGGGCAGCCTGACAAGGGGACTGAACAAAGAATAACTGAATCTAACATCCAAATGAAACCTGTTCATGAGCCTAGTCCTCAGCAACAAAACATAGGAGAAACATCAAGCAGAAACCAGTTGGTTGTGACACCTTACAAGTATCAAAGTTCTCATCCCATTGAGAACATAATTACTGACCCAACTTCTAGAATCAAAACTAGATCTCAATTAAAGAATCTTTGTGCTTTTGATGCTTTCCTATCTCTTATTGAACCTAAAAATGTTGCTGAGGCTTTGCAGGATGCAGACTGAGTAAATGCAATGCAGGATGAACTCAATCAGTTTGAAAGGAGTCAAGTTTGGTATCTGGTTCCAAGACCCAATGACAGATCAGCAATTGGCACTAAATGGGTCTTCAGAAACAAACTTGATGAAACTTTTACAAGGAACAAGGCAAGGTTGGTAGTTCAAGGTTATAGACAAGAGGAGGGCATACACTATGATGAGACCTTTGCTCCAGTTGCAAGGTTGGAAGCAATAAGACTCCTCATGGCCTTTCATGCACACATGGAATTTACTCTTCACCAGATGGACGTTAAGAGTGCCTTCCTAAATGGCTACCTAAAGGAAGAAGTATTTGTCAAACAACCTCCAGGGTTTGAAAGCAAGGAGTGTCCGGATAATGTATACAAACTGGACAAGGCACTCTATGGACTCAAGCAGGCTCCTAGAGCATGGTATGAACGACTATCCAAATTCCTGCTTGAACATGGCTACAAGAGAGGTAAAACTGATAGTACTCTATTCTTGAGGGAAAAAGGTAAGGATCTTCTAGTGGTACAAATATATGTTGACGACATAATTTTTGGGGCAACCACTAAAAAACTTAGTAAGGAATTTGCTAAGTTAATGGGGAGTGAATTTGAAATGAGTATGATGGGTGAGCTTAACTTCTTCTTAGGCATACAAATTAAACAAAACTCAAATGGAACCATTATCCATCAACAGAAATATGCAAAAGAATTTACTAAGAATTTTAAAACAGACGAATCAAATGAAATAGACACTCCTATTGCAACAGCCACAAAATTAGACATAGATGAACCTGGTTCATCTGTTGATCAGAAATTGTATAGGGGTATGATTGGTTCACTTTTGTATCTTACTGCTAGCAGACCTGACATTTCTTTAGTGTAGGGCTTTGTGTTCGATTTCAAGCAAATCCTAAGGAATCCCACTTGAATGCTGTCAAGAGAATATTGAGATACTTGAAAGGCACTACTGACCTTTGCCTTTGGTATCCAAAAGGTAGTAACTTTAATCTAGTAAGATATGTTGATGCTGACTATGCAGGTTTCCTTGTGGACAGGAAGAGCACCTCAGGTATGGCACACTTCCTTGGTTCATGTCTGGTGTCATGGGCCACTAAAAACCCAAATTCAGTGCCCTTATCTACAGCTGAAGCTGAGTATGTTGCTGCTGCTTCTTGTTGTGCTCAATTGCTGTGGATCAAAGAGCAGTTGATGGATTTTGGTATTGAAGTTGGTTGCATCCCTATTTTTTGTGATAACACAAGTGCTATTAGTATGACTAAGAACCCGGTTCATCATAAGAGAACTAAGCACATAGATGTTAGACGCCATTTCTTAAGGGACAACTACGAGAAAAGACTGATCACTATAGAATTTTGTGCTACTGATAAGCAGATTGCTGACATTTTTACAAAAGCACTGAGTAGAGAAATCTTTGAAAGGAACAGGTTAGAACTAGGGATGATTAAGATCACCTAATGAAACCAGTTCAGAATGCACAATGAAAAAGAATTAAAAAAATATTTTTGGTTAGGAAATCTGGAACTTCTGTAAATATCTAGATTAATTTTTGCTCAATTTGATACTGTAAATAGTATACTCCTGTGCCATGTGTTGAAATGACTCACTGATCTCTAACAAAAAATTTTCTATCTTGGCAAATTGAGGCATGATCGAGAGGATTCTTAGTGAAGAACCTGGTTCATCAGTACTGGTTCATCTGAATAACGAGGTATATTTTCTACACTCTGCACAATTAGAAATTTTAATATTTAATTCATGAGAAGAGTCCTACCTATGTTCAAAAACTTCAAAAAAACCTATCCTTTTGAGTTTGAACCAGTTCCGTTTCAATCAGACTCCTTACAATATAAAAATGCCTAGAATCTACGGAATCTTAACCACCCATTCAACCTGAAATTTCAGAGTGATTTGACTTCTAATTGACTACAGAAAGCTGCCATTGGACATTAATTAACCCTCTTCCTTTAAAATCCATCATCATCATCACTGCCACTCTCATAATTCTCAAAACCGTCAATTTTCTTTTGTTCTCTACTCTTCTCTCTTCCAAAACTCAATTCAAAAATTCTCTTCCAGAATTAGCGAAGATAACCAACCCCCAAGATAACCCAGGCACTCCTCCACCACCTACCCCCTCCGATTCCTCCACTACTCCTCAACCCAGCACAACCCCCCAACCTAGGAAAAGGAGAGTGAAGATGCTTGCTCGCAAAATTGTGGCTACAGGTACGCTTTCAAAGAAACTAAATGCAAAATTAAAGGCTAGTCAAGCCCAAGATTTTGACAATTTCTAATGGTTCTTTCAAATCTGCGTATGAGGGGGAATGAACTAGGTCTTCTGATTCTGAGCAGGCAATATCAGTGCAAAATCCCCCTTTTGAGGTACGTTCTGTTCTAGTTGAAAATTTGGACAATCGTTTTGTTTTGGTTGGGTCTATTATGAATGTCGAAATGCCTGAGTCAAGAAGGAGATGAGGTAAAAATAAAAGAGAAAAAAGAAAAAGTGAGTGAGGGTGTGGGCAGTAATGTGAGGGGAAAAGGGAAAGAAATGGCTGATTCTTCACCCACCTCTTGTCACGACCCAAAATCTAACCTTGATCGTGATGACGCCTATCGTGTTACAAGGCAAGCTTATTCCCAAAATATTACTACTAATTTGATTATAAGAATTTAATAAAATATTTCCAATAATTTAATTCCTGATAAACTAAACCAACTCTAGATATAAATAATATAAAATACGGAAAACGAGTCCCAAACATCAGGGTGTCACTAAGTCATGAGCGTCTAAAACTATGAATTGAGATATATAAACTGTCTAACTATCCAAAGAAGAAATGATGAAAGGAGTAACAAGGTTCTGCGGACGCTGGCAGCTACATTGCAATCTCTACAGATAGCCGGTCTGAACTCAACGAACTCACCTGGATCTGCACATAAAGTGCAGGGTGTAGTATGAGTACAACCACCTCAGTAGTAACAGAAATAACTAAGGAACTGAGTAGTAGTGACGAGCTGGGCAAATAGTCCAATTATTTATTTTTCACAATTTTAAAAATAACAGGAATAAACAGGTAAATTCCATAACTCAGTAAATGTCACAAAGAAATTTAACAGATAAATGCAGCAACAACAAAAGTAAATGCAACCTCACAACAATGTCACTCCATCACTCAGCACTCGCACACAGCACTCAACACTCAACACTCAATACACTCAACACTCTGCGCTCACTGGGGGTGTGTACAGACTCCGGAGGGGCTCCCAAATCCCAAACGCTAAGCACTGACAACTCACGTGCTCCCATATCAATACTTGGATCCGCACGGTCAACTCACGTGCTACGCGGACAACTCACGCGCTATGGTATCAATACCTGGACCCGCACGGTCAACTCACGTGCTACGCGGACAACTCACGCGCTATGGTATTAATATTCTCACAACCAGGCCATCATATCAATACCTGGATCCGCACGGTCAACTCACGTGCTACGCGGACAACTCACGCGCTATGGTATCAATACCTGGACCCGCACGGTCAACTCACGTGCTACGCGGACAACTCACGCGCTATGGTATTAATATCCTCACAATCAGGCCATCGGTCTCACTCAATCATGTACCTCACTAGCCTCACCATCATCAACAAATAAGGGAACACAACCCACATCAAGTATCACAGCATATTAGCAAATAATAGAGAGTGAGGTAAACATATAGAATAATTTCTATGACTGAGTACAAATAATGTGAGCATGAATAAAACCTAAACAGGATCTCTAACATGAAGGCAAACAAGTTCAACAACAAGTAAACACATAACCACATATAATAGCCATTAGGCCTCACAACCTCACGGGACGGACCAAGTCTCAATCCCTCGCGGTGCACACCCACACGCCCATCACCTAGCGTGGGTATCACCACCAAACAATCACATGATATCTATTTCTCTGGGTTTATACCCTCAAAGCCAGAGTTAAAACTGTTACTTACCTCAACCGCGTAAAATCCTACTTCGGGATGCCCTCGTCTCTGGACTTGGTCTCCGAAAGCTCCCAATCTATCCATAATTAGAATACTACTATCAACATAGTCTAAAGAATCGAATTCCACAATAAAAACTACAAAAATAGGCCAAAAAACGGAAACCGGCCAAAACCCGACCCCCGGGCCCACGTCTCAGAACCAGTCAACAATGGAAGAAGCAAAACCCTCGTCCTCTCCCGAGTCTAACCATATAAAATTTATCAAAATCGGACTCCGTTTGGTCCCTCAAATCCCTACCTAAAACTCTCCAAAACTCAAACCTTAACTCCCTCAATTTCACTTTGAAATCATCAATCAAATTCCAAAAACGAAGATGGATTCATGAAATATAATCAAAACCGAGTAGAGAACACTTACCCCAATCCATATGATGAAAATCGCATCCAAAATTGCCCAAATTCGAGCTCCCCAACTCAAAATATGACCGAAAGAACAAACCCTAGTTTTATATATTTTTCTGCCAGCTATTCTGCCTCGTTTCTCATGCTAAACGATCCCGAAACTCGTATTTTATGACTCCAATGGATTCCTTGTGAAATTTTAATCAAGTTAGGCTTTTGAATCACTCAATTTGACCTTATAATGAATGAGATATGTAGGTTTTAATATTTGCAAATAGTGCAGATTTTTAAATACGCTGCTAGTGGCAATTTCGTAATTAAACTGAAAAATCTGGCAACCTAATTCTTAGTAAAATGACCATAAAATCCTCATACGATGTCCGAATTCGACGATTCTTTTTGCTACAGGTCCGTAATCACAATACGGATCTAATGCTTCAATCAAAAAAAATCGGAGCTCATTTGTTCAATATGATATCATTTATGCTTGAAGAAACGGCGTCGAAACATAAGAAAAACGAGCGCAGCACAACCCAAACCTATTCAAAACTCATCCGAGGCCCTTGGGACCTCAAACAACAATTCCAACAAGTCATATATCACTACCCGAACTTAGTCAAACCTCCGAAACACCCAAAACAACACCAAAATACCAAATCAACCTCGAATTCAAGCCTAAGAACTTCTAAACTTCCAACTTTTGCCAATTCAAGCCTAATTCTACCACGGACCTCCAAATTATATTACGGACACACTCCTAAGTCTAAAATCACCCAACGAAACTAATCGAATCATAAAAATCCAATTCCGAATTCTTTTACTCATAAGTCAACTTCCGGTTGACTTTCTAACTTAGCTTTCTAATTAAGAGACTAAGTGTATATTTCACTCCAAAACTACTCCGAACCCAAACCTACCAACTCGATACAACTCAACACAGCTGAACAACATATAAAGAAATAGAAATGGGGAAAACGCGGCTATAACTCTCAGAACAACTGATTGGATCGTTACAGACTGTAACTTTCACACCTCCATAACCTCTCCCCATGATCTTCCCCAATGATCCCAATTGTTAATATCATGTTTAAGACAATTATTTTGTAAGATTCTATTTAATAGTATAAATAGATACATGAAATGTGATATGAGATACACGTGAACACTTGCCGAAATGAGATAGTTATCTCTTATTCTCTTATTTGCTTATTTCTCTTATTTAATATTACTACTTTGAGCTACTATGACGACCCAAAAGGGTCATCACCTGTATTCCTACTCCCTCTGTACTTCTGAGGCCCTGGAAACCTCATTTGGGGTTGCCTCGAGTTGTGTGCGCAGTCCGGGCGTGTAGCCGGAAAAGTTTAAATATGAAATTTTGTGAGAAAAATTGTTAAATCTTGGTATTTAATTGATTAAGTTTGACTTCGGTCAACGCTTTGGGAAAACGGACCCGGACCCGTGATTTGACGGTCCCGGAGGGTCCGTAGGAAAATATGGGACTTGGGCGTATGCCCGGAATCAAATTCCGAGGTCCCAAGCCCGAGAAATGGTGGACTCGGGCTTGGGACTTGACACCATAAATTTCATCATTGGTCTCTGAGTGTTCAATGTCTTCAGCAGAAGTACTTGTATGACTCGGGCTGCTGGACCTGATGGTAAAAATGGTGGCGCCGATGAAAGTAGTGTGGAGAAGAGTGGGTGGGGCGGGTCTAATTTGGGGAAAACATTTTCCAACGCTAAAGGAGATCTGCAAGGGACTTGATAAATTTGTCATAGGTCAAGAGCGTGCAAAAAAGGTTCTTTTTTTAATTCTTCTTATTCTTTTAAGCCTTTATAGTCATTGCCATTATTCATTGCACTACACAATACTGAAACTTTATAACTGTGATCAAGCAACTGAATTGATCACTATCTACTGGTTAACTTTTAACTCGCAACGTCAATCAGTAGCATTTTCATATTATTAGTCTCTGTTATACCTAAGGAGATGCATATCTAGAATGCTTATTCGTGGAAATCAGATGTTAAATTGAACTTTGATTATGAGCTTCAGGCATAATCTTTTATTTGTCACTCTTATCCTACTTTAGAGACGGAGAAAAGGGTAGACTTTCATTTAAGTCATTGTTTGCACAATATGTCCTACATGGAATAAATGCTTTTAACTTTACAAATTTATGTGTGAAAATCCACTGAAATTGCAACAAACAGTAGAGATGAACTCATAGATATGAAAATATAATGGGTTCAATAACAAAATTCCTTAAAGGATGATTTAAATCCTAGATCCGCCTTTTGGCTTCTAATTTGTATCGGGTCTTTGAGTTGTTTTTTCACAAGTGATTCATTTGGCAGGTGCTTTCAGTGGATGTTTATAATCACTACAAAAGGATTTACCATGCTTCATTGCAGAAAGGGTTAGTCCGTTAGTTCATGATTTATTGAAGACCTAATGGGCAGTACTTCTAAATTTTAAGCAAAAAGTTGAAGATTCTACATAACTGTGGATAAAGGAATTCTATCATTGTCCTATCATTCACTTATAGTTTGTTACCTAAGTTTCTTTGCGTACCTTATGTTGACATTGAACTTCAGTTAGAAAAGAGGAAATCCAGCTCAATTGAAAATTTAACCAAACAGACATCGAAATTCAATTGAATTTAGTGTATAAATTGTTCTCTGTCGAGAGACTCTACTTTGGTACACTACTGAATAGGTGCAATAATGAGTCTCACAGTTAATATGTTAGATGGCAGCAAACAATTTTAAGCCTCCTCTTCTCATCATATCAAAGTAACATTGTAGTATCAATCAACCATGAGCTCTGTTTATGTATGTATATATGCATGCATGTGTGTGTATATATATAGAGTACCAACCATAAGCTCTGTTTAACAAATCTGATTTTTAGACTTTTCACAAAGCTTAAAAATAGAGAGTAGAGGATTCTTCTCATCAGCCTCTACGAAACTTTATGCGCGGATACAATATTAGATTGAGACTGATGAGAGTGCAAGATATTAAACCCCTTTAAACGTTGGCTCTGTGGCCCAAAGTGCTCGTCTTTTTTTTCTCCCTGGACCTTTTGATCCCTTCCGCTGGTAAACAGTACTAAAAGTTTGTAGGAGTATTCAGGTTACGAAGGTTATATAATTTATCCTATTAAGTCAAATTTTGTGACAATCATAAGCTTCATCTTTTCAGTAATAGTCAATATTGATCGGGAGTGTCACGCCTCGAACCTGGGACTGGACGTCACACGGCACCCGGTGCATGACTACATGCGAATCGAGCGAACCAACATGTGATATCATAACATACTGAATGCGGAAGATAAATTGACACATGCTGATATACTGAAAGCCTGGATGATATAAATCAAAGTGCGAAACTACTAAACCAGTCTGAAACATATATGTAGCCTACATTGCTTAACATGAAAAGCCTAAGACTCTGTCTAAATGTTACTCTAGTCTATGAAGCCTCTAATGAAGTACTAAAACACTGACTACCTGAAAATACTGAAGACTGTAAGGTAATGATAATGCCCCGGAAGAACTGGGGATCACCAAGTAGCCGGTACGAGAATCCTAGCGCTCTGAATCATCAACCTGTAAATCATTACCTGCATTGTGAGATGCAGGTCCCGTGCAAAAGGGACATCAGTACATTGAATTGCACTGGTATGTAAAGCAACTAAAAGAAAGAATTATAAATGCTGAAACTGAAACTGAGCTTATAACTGAGAATTGATAATTGATAACTGAAATGATAACTATCAAAACTGAACTGAAATGATAACTGATAACTGATAACTGAAGTGATAACTGATAACTGAAATGATAACTGATAACTGATAACTGAAGTGATAACTGATAACTGAAATGATAACTGATAACTGATAACTGAACTGAACAATGGAAGTAAGGATATGAATACTCCCTCTTCTGAATGATGAACAACCTGTTTATCTGAATAAACTATGGCCTCGGGCCCAATATATATGTGCACAAGCTATGGCCTCAGGCCCAAGTATATGTATACATAACTACGGCCTCAGGACCAAAAATGCATAAAGCATAAACTACTGCCTCCGGCCCAAACATGCATAAAGCATAAACTACGGCCTTAGGCCCAAGTATGCATAAAGCATATAAACTATGGCCTCAGGCCCTAATACAAGTGTTCAACATTCAGGGATTTAAAATCAGGAACTGGGAATCAAACTGCAATACATGATAGTGAAATACTTAATCACAGTGAGTTACATGATACTAGAATACTGGATCACACTGAGTTACCTAATACTGAAATACTGAATAGGACTAGACTGAGACATGTATTCTTGAACTGATTATGAACACTGAAACTTTAACTATTTATGGCATACCGCGTAATCTATACTAAGACCCGGGGGCATCAAACCCAAGTCTATATTGAATACGCAATGAGCTCACAACGTTCAGAATGAAAGTGGTGAACGAGTTATGAAGCTAGAGAATAGAAGTTCTGCATCTATTCAAGGAACTAGGCTTAGTTATATTTTGAGGCAATTAGTAACGTGGTAAAAGAAACATAGTGTAGGGAGATATACTACTGTTGGTTACATATACCATATTACTATTTAATTGTCAATTTAAATAAATTAACTAAGATACCTTTATTCAAATAAGAGACAGATGCTTTTCTTATTTTGTTTATCCCGGTCTCATACAATTTTGTTTGTGGGAGTATTTGACTGATATTGTTTGAAGTAGGGCATATTTTTGTTAATTATTTTGCCCACGTGAAAGGGTATTTTAATTGCAGAGAACTTAATTCACTTTTATGCACTTTGGGATTTGACTAGTCAATATTTGTTTTTGTCATGTCCTTCTTTGCTTTTCTTTTTACTTTAAGATGAAGAATTGCATGTTGTTGACAGAACACTCCTACAGAATGGCTAATATCATGGATTTATAAATCAAGAGATTTAATCAACATATTTTTCCACTAAGTCAAGTCTTATTTGTTCATGACTTTGATTACGTGATTGCTAGAGATTTGGCCTTAATTGAACTCACTGTCTACTTAAAGTAGAAAATTAGTTTAGCCCTTATCCCTCAATTGATATCCTTCTACAAGTAATTGTGATGTATGTTGTCACATTGAGTGGTTGTAGCCATTCTTATTGTTTCCTTGGTCCTATTTCAGATATAGCTGAACAGGGACAAGTTCGAATTACTCCAAGTGGGAGTTCTCGAAATCAAGGAAGGGGACAACGTAGAAGGGTACGTCGTCGCAGGACTTTTTTCTATAATGATTCAGACTCGGAGCCTAAAGTCATCAGGAAAGTCCCAAGGGCGAGACAAAATGAGCTAAGGGATCGAAGGGCTGAATGAAGGAAAAGAGAAAAGAAATTTAGGGAGTTTAAGGAATTTAAAATGGACCCTGATGTTTCCGTTCCTGAACATGTACACCTTTTTAAGATAAAAAGAGCTGAATTGGCTAATTACGTAAAAATTACTGATTGGGAAGCATTAGTTATTTTAGCGGACTCTCTTCGAGAGCCTTGGGGTGAAATTTTAACTTATATTTATTATGATGTTTGGCCTATTGCACCTTTTAGCGTATATGAGCAAGAGTTAGTGTTCGATTGGTATATGGATGTCCTAGCAAACATGTAATTTGTTATTATGTGTTTTATCTTAATGAAATTTATATTATGTAATTTGTCTCACCAGTTACATTCATTGTTTATTATATTTTTTTGTAATGGATTGAGACTTGAAATAAAGTACACACTAAGAAGTGATTTCAATATTAATTAAAAATATTTAGATATAGATGATGAATGGAAACGCAGTGACCGTTCGATTCTATTCTAAATGTAGAATTGATATTATAATTAATTTACTTGAGTGTGTAATCACATACATAAATTAACTGAAGTATATATTGATGAGTTAAACTTGTAATATTGTCTCTAATAACAGACATGGCATCAAAAAGTATCATTGCTGATTTGAACAAGGGTGACAAACTAAATGGTAAAAATTATGATATCTGGAGTCGTAAGATGTGGTATGTACTCGAAGAGCAAGATGATCTTGAAAGTATTAACCATGTTATGAGTCACCCAGAGGAGGGTAACACTGCCCAACACAGGAGGGATCTGGAAACTTACAATGTTTTGAAAAAGAAAGATTCCACTGCACGTGGAATTATTGTAAGTTCAGTTGCTGATGACCTCATCCACGAATGTGAGAAATATCCTATTGCTCAAGCTATGTGGGCACATTTAAGAGAGGCATACGGGGGTACGACTGTGACTCGCCTTCGACAACTGACAATCAAGTTTGACACGTACAAAAAGTATCATGATACAGTGTTAAGCAACATCTAAGGGTAATGTCAAATATGATTGCTTAACTCAAAAGTGCTGGCCATGTTCTCTCTGATGAGCAGCAGGTTTAGGCGGTGATTCGGTCTCTTCCCAATAATTGGGAACATTTGAAGGTTAACTTGACCCACAATGATAGCATCAAAACTTTTGCTGATGTTGCCCGTCATGTGGAGCTTGAAGACGAGCGGCTTGGTGCTGCTAAAACTGTACCTAATTCTTTTGTGGCAGAATCAAGTGGTACAAAGAGATCAAGCTTCAAGCGCAAGAGAAATTGGAAAAATGACGGAAAGGGTAAGGAGATCGGAGAAGGACCCTCCAAGAAAAGAAACAAGCCAAATTCCAAGAAAGGAAAACGGTTCTACAAGAAGAAAGACAAGAGCAAGATGAAGTGTTACAATTGCCAAGTCCCAGAAGTCCCAGGGCATTTTGCTCGTGACTGCACTAAGCCGAAAACCCAGGGCATTTTGCTCGTGGCTGCACTAAGCCGAAAAAGGTGGCATTCCAAAGCGCATCTCTTAGTGCTATATATGTTTCTAGCACTGTTTTACTAACTGAATCTTATCCTGTGTGGATTGTAGTCTCATGGGCCACCGACCATGTGAGCCGCAATAGAGAAGCGTTTATAGAGTTTCGTCGAGTTCAACCTGGATCAAAGCATGTATATGTGGGAAATAATGCAATGCTTGAAGTCAAAGGGATAGACACTTGCAGAATGGACATGCGTGGTGGCCGATATTTGATGTTGCATGACGTCCTATATGTTCCAGAGATTCGACGAAACTTAGTATCTGTGTCTGTTCTTCTAGATTTAGATTTCAATTTGAATTTGAGTCGCAGTGGTCTTAATTACTCAAGACAATATTTTTTATGGTTTTGGACATCGTTATGATGGTTTTATTGTGTTAGATTGTAATCCTTCTACGATAACTATTATGTTGACCGTTGTGTTATGGCATGTTATTATAGTAACAATGATGTTGTTGTCATTACATGGCATGCAAGGTTAGGTCACATAGGGCAGGATCGAATGAATAGATTGGCTAAGGAAGGACACCTAGGTCCTTCCTCTAAAATTGAAATCCCAATTTGTGAAAATTGTCTTGCCAGAAAGATTACACGTAAACCATTTGGAAAGGCTAAGAGAGATGATTTTCCATTGCAATTAATCCATTCTGATATCTGTGGTCCAACGAATGTGAGGGCTTGGTCTGGTGCTTTATATTTCATTACATTCATTGATGATTTCACATGCTTTGGTTATGTCTATTTGATCTCTCATAAATCTGAAGCACTTGAATGCTTTAAGAAATATGTGAATGAAGTTGAGAATCAATTAGACAAAATGATTAAGACCTTAAGAACTGATAGAGGGCGTGAATATCTTTCAAAAGAATTTGAAGAATTGTATAATAAAAAGGGAATCACCAGACAGTTAACTATTCCGTACACACCTCAACAAAATAGTGTAGCAGAAAGGAGAAATAGAACACTATTTGGCATGATAAGGTCCATGATGGCATTGGCAAATTTACCTATCTCCTTTTGGGGAGATGCGTTATTGACGACAACTTATATATTGAACAAAGTGCCTTCTAAATCAGTTTCTTCCACTCCTTATGAGCTATGTACTGGTCATAAAACAAACTTAAAGGATTTACGACCTTGGGGTTGTGCTGCATATGTAAAAGATTCTTTTAGAAAGTTTGGTAAATTAGGTCCAAAAGGCAAGAAATGTATCTTTATAAGATATTCAGAACACTCCAAAGGGTATGTGTTCATTGGTGAATTAGAAGATGGAAGTGTTACTGAGATTGAATCACGAGATGTTACATTTTTGGAAAATGATTTTCCAAAGAAGGGCGAGGCAAAGAATGGAGAGCCTCTTTATGAAATGTTGAACTCAGATAGTCAACAAGTGTCTTCTGACACAGTCGATAATCAAATTGATCAAGATCTTATTCTTGATCCGTGTGGGAGTGGGAACTCTCAATCTCAAAATCCTTCTGACGAACCTGAATTTCAACTACGAATAAGTGGCAGGAAAAATATACACAAACGTACTTATGACATTGAAGATTATGTTTTCTTGGTATCTCCCACAGAAATGGATGAGCCAAAGTTTGTG
>NW_017672605.1:176773-180717 GCF_001879085.1 Nicotiana attenuata
CCGGAGGAACAGCAGTGCGGCTTGACGAGGCTATCGTCGTTGTACCAACAGTCGCAGAAGGATTTCCATTTTCATTTGCCATTTCTTACTGTCAACAACAGAAGAAATCAATTAATGGCAAAACCAAAACAGTAAATAATACTGTAATCAATAAATAGTACGTAATAAAAACAACTAAGGTTTTTATATACTGTTTTACAGTAAAACGATGAAGTTTTTATGTTCTTCAAATCGTTTTCTGAATTTCAATACCCTGATGAAGTTTTTATATCTTCAAATCAGAATAGTAAAATTCAGACAGAATACAGAATATAATAAATATAATTTCCTTAAGATTGTTATTTATCTGTATTGCTGTAAGTAAATAAAACAGTAATCTTTCTGAAAAATAAAACAGAAAGTTAGTAGAAACAATTCTGAAAAATAATATTCGAACTTCAAAATAATTTTAGAAACGTTGAAGGAACAAATCGAGCCCACTGAATACACAGTGTGTCCTTAAGGAAATTATTCCCCTCAAGTACCTGAGGTTCTGGAATATATCCTCCCAGGATAGAACGATTTAACTCACCAGTGTATCGGTACCTAAAACTCTGGTGATCGGCGAACCACTCGATTGTCGTAAAACACACTAGAATATTTTGTGCAGAAGAAAAAGAAGAAGATTCAGAAAATTTAGTAAGTAAATATTCTGGGATTTGAAGGTCTATTTATAGCCAACTTGGTGATGTTTCTGAAGAGGTTTGCAACCTTTCAGAATAGTCATGACTGTTGGAACAGGTGTGACCCTCTGAAGAGGTTTGCAACCTTTCAGAATAGTCATGGCTGTTGGAACAGGTGTGACCCTCTGAAGAGGTTTGCAACCTTTCAGAACAGTCATGGCTGTTGGAAATTTTTTGCGGGAAATTTAAAACGAATTTAAATTAATCCGGGAACGAAAAACGGGCTAGATCGGATCGGGTCGCGGGTCATCCCTCCATTTCTTTTCCCACCATTTTTCATTCACACCTCTTTTGTTATTATTTATTAAATAACAAACCCAACATATCTTTCAAAAGAATTTGAAGAATTGTGCAATGAAAAGGAAATCACCAGACAGTTGACTATTTCGTACACAACTCAACAAAATGGTGTAGCAGAAAGGAGGAATAGAACACTACTGGACATGATAAGGTCCATGATGGCGCAGGCAAATTTACCTATCTCTTCTTGGGGAGATGCGTTATTGACTGCAACTTACATATTGAACAAAATATCTTCTAAATCAGTTTCTTTCACTCCTTATGAGCTATGGACTGGTCATAAACCAAACTTAAAGGATTTACGACCTTAGGGTTGTGCTGCATATGTAAAAGATTCTTTTAGCAAGTTTGGTAAATTAGGTCCAAAAGGCAATAAATGTATTTTTATAAGATATTCAGAACACTCCAAAGGGTATGTGTTCATTGGTGAATTAGAGGATGGAAGTGTTAGTGAGATTGAATCACGAATGTCACATTTCTGGAAAATGATTTTCCAAAGAAGGGCGAGGTAAAGAATAGTGAGCCTCTTTATGAATTGTTGAACTCGGATAGTCAGCAAATGTCTTCTGACATAGTTGATAATCAAATTGATTAAGATCTTATTCTTGATCTGAGTGGGAGTGGGAACTCTCAATCCCAAAATCCTTCTGACGAACCTGAATTTCAACTACGAAAGAGTGCCATGAAAAATATACCCAAACGTACTTATGAAATTGAGGATTATATTTTGTTGGTATCTCCCACAGAAATGGATGAGCCAAAGTCTGTGACTGAGGCTTTATCAAGTCCTGGAAAGGATGAGTGGATGAAAGCAAAGAAAGAAGAATTAGAGTCCATGAAAACCAACAAAGTCTGGGATCTAGTTGACCTTCCGCCTAGGTGTAGAGCCATTGGGAACAAATGGGTTCTCATAGTTAAACACAAAGCGGATGGGTCAATAGAAAGATACAAGGCACGATTGGTGGCAAACGGCTTTACTCAAGAAGCTGGATAGATTATGAGGAAACATTTTCACCAGTTGTGAAGTTTACCTCAATTCGCTTACTTTTGGCTATTGTTGCACGTTTGGATTTGGAATTGCATTAAATGGACGTGAAGACAGCTTTTCTCAATGGAGAACTGAACGAAGAAATCTACATGGAACAACCTGTAGGCTTCATCGTTAAAGGCCAAGAAAAGAAGGTTTGTAAATTGAAAAGATCTATTTATGGTCTGAAGAAATCTTCAAGGCAATGGTATTTGAGATTTCACAAGGAGGTGATCTCATATGATTTCACCATGATCATGAAGACCATTGCATTTATGTGAAGAAGTCCAATGGGATGTTTGTAATTCTTTCTCTTTATGTGGACGATATTTTATTGGCCGGAAACAATTTGAAGTATTTGAAAACTATCAAGTCATGGCTTTCAAAGTCTTTTGACATGAAAGATATGGGTGAGGCAGACTATATCCTTGGAGTTAAGATCCAAAGAGACCGTTCCAAAGAGTTATTGAGTCTATCTCAAGAAACTTATATAAAGAAAATCTTGGAGCATTTTTGCATGAATAGTTGCAGATCCATGGATACTCCTATAGCGAGAGGTGAAACTTTAAGCCTTGAAATGTGTCCCAAGACTAAAAATGAAAAGGAAGACATGTCTCGAGTTCCATATTCAAGTGCTGTCGGGAGTTTGATGTACGCTATGATGTGTACTCGCCCAGACATTTGTTATGCCGTAGGTCTGGTTAGCATGTATCAATCCAATCTTGGAAGAGATCATTGGAAAGTTGTGAAGAGAATTTTCAGATACCTGAAGGGAACTGCAGATTATTCACTATGTTATAGTGGAAATGATTTATACTTGAGTGGATATACATTTGCTGATTGGGCTGGTGATCGGAATGATAGAAAATCAACATCCGGTTATGCCTTCTTACTTAATGGTGGTTCTATATCATGGAAAAGTAAGAAACAAACCTGCACAACCCTTTCAATAATGGAAGCTGAGTTCGTGGCTTGTGCGTCTGTAGTACAAGAAGTTGTTTGGTTGAAGAGATTCTTTGAGCATTTAAATATTACAAAGAACTCTCAGGGTCCCATGGCTCTATATTGTGATAGTCAAGCAGCCATTGCATATACAAAAGATCCTAAGTATCACAACAAGACCAAACATATTCACGTCAAGTATAACTTTGTAAGAGACATGGTAGCAAGTGGAGAGATAAATTTACAGTACATTCCTACGCGAAGCATGATAGCTGATCCTTTTACAAAGGCGATATCTAGAGACATGTTTGAGAAACATGTTATGGATCTAGGTTTGCGAAGGATATGAACATATTTATGTATTGTAAAATGACTTTAGTATCATAATATGCTCATCAATATTTGACTCTTGAATTTTTCTAACATTCGTATGTATGTGATGATGTTTTGTTGATAAAGTGTGTCGAACAAGTCGCGAGATTGACTCTCTCACATGAGCAATCGCCTCTTACGTTAAGAATCATGAAAAGATGAGACCTTACGGAACCTTGGATAATGTGAGGTTATATTTACTTGTAGAGCTCGGTCTTGACAACTAATCAGACTTACAAATTTCACTATTCGATTATCTTGTTTTGTAAGCCAGATGGATGTTTCTCTAAGAAGATGGATTGAGGATTATTGAAGTGAGAAACTCGGGTTAGACATTTGGAGGTTTTTAGACCAAGATCTGTACGGTGTTGAACGACTAAAAGAATTAGGCACGCGCGCCAATATAAGGTGAGAACACCGTAACATGTGTTTCATACCAAGTGTGCTATCGACTATGGGATAATAGAAGAATGAATCCATGCTTCTTCATTGTGTGAGATCCAAAAGAAGTTATATCAACTTTTATTAGAATACCCTTTGACCTTTTACTGTATCTCGAAGTGCCAATCAGTGTTGCTACT